>NW_022756308.1:1915-12370 GCF_011630105.1 Anneissia japonica
AAGGCAGCCACTGCCTACAATTAAAACATTTTATAATATGGGACCACAAAAAAAGTCATCTTTAATAGGAAGTGGTCTTTGATTAGAGGAAGTGGTCTTTGATTAGAGGAAGACCTGTATATAGAATAAATGTAACCAAACCTTCATGTAAGATTTTTAGCATTTTGTTTTTCTAAATTGGCACAGTAGTAAAGGACAAGTCTTGAAAGAAAGACAAAAAAACAAAAAGTGGTGGCATTACAACAAATATCAAATTTAAAGCACTAGCTTCCAAACAAACCATGTTGCTAATTCTAACTCAATTTTTATCTTGGTTCTATTTCACAATTGCTCAATTTTCGAATAGGAACAGAGTTTAAATCTTCAATTCAATATTATCACCATTGTTTAAGCAGGTAATTCATTTCTGAATATTGGTTTAATTTCAATCAGCAACATTAACAGACATGCAAATTTAGAGGCCTTCTTATTTCTCTTCTTACAACTGCACCCCAGCCTGTTTCAGAGTGCTGTATTTTTATATTAGCCACATATAATCTTTGACATAACTTACACAGTTGATCAAGACATCTTTTCTTGAAGAGTCTGCATTTATGGCTGAAGCCTGGATTCTTGTAAGGGTAACCACTCCAGCCTTGGAAACACCATATGCAGTCTGTGGCCAACCTTCTTCACTTAATGTACCCTTTTCAGCACTCCTGTCAATTGAAAATTTGTTTTGCATTAATAATTGATTAAACACACAAAATAAAACAAACCATACAAATTTAACAAGTACTCTATCAACGCAAACAAAAATGAGGGAAACAATATGTTTGCATGCACTAAGCATAATTAGTCTATCTTATAAAAGGTGTTAATTTAAAGTTGTATTTTAATTTGTTTTGTTTTACTTTTTATTTGTCTCTTACTGAATTTGTTTTTTTACTCAACTTCCATTAGTAGAGTGGCTAAGGAGAATAATTGCGCACTTTTGGAGGAATGCATGAAACTCCCCACAGTGGTACTATTACAACAGGAAAATAGACCCCAAGAAATAATGCCTGCTAATGGCCGCCATCTTGAAATCCAATATGGCTGCCAAAATATATTTTAGCCAATATATTCATATCTACTACACATATCATTGCCAATTGAAAATCATTGCCTATGTTTTCAATATCAGGGAGTGGCATGCAATCATAAGAAACTATGTCAGATGGCTGCCATTAAGAGGCGTTTTTTTTTTTGGGATCTATTATCTTTAATGATCCTTAGGTGTCATAGGCTATGTTCACACACACAGCGTAAGACTAGCGTAGCTTACGCCAGGCGTAAGCTAATTCACAGATTAAAATTCCAAAGTGTTCACACAAACGGCGTTCGCTATATTAACGCTGGCGTTAAACTAGTAGTAATATAGGCCTATGGGGGAATAGTTTTACGTTTTAAATAATGTACGGGTTCTTAACTGTAGTAAAATTAACAGTGCATCAGTAAAACTTTTAAATCTGTGAATTGTTTGAAGTGAACTTATATGATTACTGTATTGTATTTTAAATGAACAATTTTACTCTGATTTTTTAGCTAGCATTGTTGGTGTTGCAGGTTTTAAAAGACAGTCTAAATAGGTTAACACAATCAACAAATCATATACATTATAACTAAGTAAAATGCAATAGAAAAAGAACCCCTTTAATATTTCATTTATAGAGAGCACAGGAAAGAGACCAAAGTAGCTAATATTGCAATCGTGATTGGTCAATCTCTTGAAATGAGGTAAAATCATTCAAGTATCACTGGCGTTAGCTAATCTGGGGTCTGCAGGTAGCGTTAATAACACCAAGGATGTGGTGTTATGAGTGGCTTTAACAACGCCACTGCCTAGTTCACACACAAAGGCGTACGCTACGCCATGCTTAAGCCAGCCTTACGCCGTGTGTGTGAACATAGCCATAGTACCACTGTGGGAAGTTTCATGCTTTCTTTCAAAAATACACAATTGTACCTGATATTCAACATTAGCAGCTCTGCTATATTGGACATTTGTTGAAAGAGCACCTAGGCCCTATATGCACTATACCATTACCATATTAAAAACTAAAGAAATAATTTTAAGAAAAACATAAAACCAAAACTAACTCAACAAAGTCAGCCATCAGTTTGTTAACTTCATCTTCCGTCTTTGCGTCCCGAAACGTCTGCTGACGTTTTGGATTCATCTTGTTAAATGCCATTGGTCCAGACATACTTGCAACATGGCAAACTCTGTTGAGAAAAAGTTATTTTATTTTATTTTATTTTTTAGCTATTAAAGTTTTATTCTATTTGAATATCATGTGGCACCAAATGCAGAATACAGTATGTCACAATGTCTTCAGTGATATTTGAGAATTAATAACAAACTGAATTCTCACAGAATTAATTGTTGTAACAGAAATAGGCCGAAATACAACACATGGTAGAATGTTAACTCTTGTGCTAAATGTACAGAGAATTTACTACCTCTAACTAACAAATACCCTATTGACTTCAGGGGGGAGAGAAACACTGCTAAGGACATATGGAGGCTCACACACTTTTCACAAAGCCTTACTCAATATATACTTAATACAATTTCTTAGTGTACAAATCATACTAAGAAATTTTTGTTGGCTCTGCATAATACCAAAATACAAATACAGTATACTTCCAACTATAATATTATTGATACCATCACATGTTTTTTTTTTTTCATACCATCCTTTTGTTTTACATGCAGTTTTGAGAGGCATAAAAAAAATGAAGTAAACATTACCTTCCATGAGACCGAATTAATGGAATCAAGGCATGGCACGCATGCAATGTCCCTGTGTAGTTGGTTGCTATGGTCACCTTAGCTTGTACATTAAAGGGCGCTGGATCTTTTCGCTGAGAAACGAAAAAAAATTAATGCCAAGTTTATTAAAAACACTGGATGATATTGTAAATGATGTTACATTTGCAAACTGTCAAACAGGGATCAGGTAAATAAAACTCTGATGTGATGCAGGTGTGGAAGAAAAAATTATATTCAAATTACACAAGTTAAACTTGCCATTGATCATTCACCTGCTCTGGAATTAATTTTATTGAGCTTTCTTATAATGTTCCTTGTAGATAATAGTAACTATAAAATAAATTTTACCTGAATATTTTTGTACTGCTTATAATATTTTTGAATGTTTCTTTGTGATTTCTTTATCGCTGTGATTTTATATTGTATTTCATGTTCCCTGTTATTGGCGTTTTCACTGTTGGGGGAGAAATGAAATAAAATAAAAAATAAATGAAATAAATAAAATTTAAGTTTAAGAGTGTCATTTTCGGCTATCTAGAGGTGACATAAATTTCCTTAACTCAGCCCTTACTCGGAGGAACTAAAGTGGTTTTGACCCTTCATCTCTGAAAATCCCTCTCTGGCCCCTCTATCTCAAATTTCCTGGATCTACCACTCCAATTATTTCATTTTATGTGCCACTAATTTTCTTGAGCTTTGGTATTTTAATATTACTTTTTAAAGATGACCGGTGTCGTGCCGTACAAAACAAGGGGTTTTCTAGCCAAAGATATTTAGCGGGCCACACACATAGGGATTTCACTTTATTTTCTTTTGGCCATACCAAAATCAACAACAGGACGCATGTAGCCCGTGGGCCGGACTTTATCCACTTGTTTTCTAGCGGTTTGAAACCACTTGCTGCTCATTTTGTTATTAATTTAAAACTTGCATTAAAAATTGGATTGCATGTGAAGAACAAGTTACGATGCACCTTTCTCATAAAATGCTACTGTATAATCCTTTAGTATAATAAAAACACTGGTAACACTTCTAATAATGATGATAAACTTAAATTATTAATTAGACAAGCTGTATGCTGACATCATGAGGTGATCATATGATGAAGCCAGCAAAGATTGCTGCTGTCACTGAAACTTATTCAGTTTTTATTTACTCAGGTAATGTCTTTAATATGTATTAACGTTGATGAATGTTTGGTGTAGGATGATGGTAATATAACCATCAGATATTATAAACGGTAGTGGAACTGGCCTGTTGGCAGACATTTGATAGGGGAGTGGTGCGTTGCGATTCTTAGGCTAAAGGGCCATTTAGGGCCCTGGCAGGGTCCAGGGGCACAGCCCCAGTGGGGGTCTGGGAACAGTCCCTCGGAAGCCCACAAAATGTAGCATTTTGAGGCCGAATTTCTGAAACCCATAATTCGTGTAAATTCTATTTAAATTTCCATTCAGTTGAGTGCTGTTATAGGGACCTGTAAAGGTATTATCTTTGCCCCTTTCATATGCAGGCTTGCATTATATCAAAGCTCACCCCCTTTTGTTTACTGCGGAAAAAAAAATAATGGTCACTCGTCTTGTATGTGTACTTCTCGTGTACTCTAGTATAACATACACTTTCTATTTTAAGCTTGCTTCTTTTCAGATGCCATCTCATATCGTCTACTTGGTCTTTCTCACCTCCCATTATCCATCCCACATTGCTAAATCCTAGATCCTCCACTGAAGCTTTTTGTTTATATGGATCAATCTGCAATCACTAGAGCTGATAAAATTCCCTATACGAGCTGGCAATGCAATGATGCATATCATTTTAGTAAAATAGGTTTTAAAAAGTAGACCTTTCGAAACTGGGGGAGGGGTTGCATCTGCATCCCCAAGGTACAGGTGAGAAGGTCCACTGAAAATATGCAAGGGGCACTAGATGGCAAAATAAGGTGCTAAAAAGGTGATTTTTAACTACTTTTTGGTCTGCATGTACCAAAAGTGTGATCGAGGTGAGAAACCGTTACAGATACTTAAAGAAATATTTGTGCAGATAAATATGGGGAAAAAAAGCAATGAAATGACGCACTGCGTTGTTAGTTTTGAAAAAGTTGCATTTATCAGGCCGGTATTGCAGCCAAGGCACCCTCTTTCCCATTATTGATTATTATTGTATTTTAACTGCTCCAATTCATGCTATTTTGATTAGTTCTCTGCATTAGTTCAGTTATTTCCTTTTCTGGTAAATTAATTGATATCTCCATGGTTAATTATGCTGTATGTCGAATCCAACAGATCCACATGGAATATTTTTTTTATTATTCCGATTTATTCCACATATTAGGTGTTTTATTTAGCAAGCATAATCAATCGTATGAATTAGACCAAGAAAAAATGATTAACTGACTGTATCATGCATACAAATATGACAAAATACAAAAAAGCAAAATGAACTTTAATTAATACTACTTTTTTATTCTTAAAATTCAGTAAAATTGTATAGTACTGTTCTATGTAATTTATATTTGGTTCAAATAGAAATGATACATCATATTATTTCCAATCTATCACAATTCAGTATTCACATTTTAGTATTGACTAAGTCTAATTATTTCCTTTGGCTAAATCAACCATTTTTCCCTGTTCACCTGATTCACAATCAGAAATGTAATAAATATTAACAAATTTTACCAAAGATATTTTTCCTTAGCAAGCACTTGGAAAAAACAAGAACCAGTAAAATTTGCCCTTTGTCAATTTCAGGTTTAGAAAATATTCTTATTTTGTTCTTACACATTTTTCAAAGATAGCGAATTATTATTGTACAGCTCAGCTGTATATTACTATTGTATTACCGAGAGTATTACAGTACATAGTCACACCTACTGCAGAAAAGATACAGATAAGACCAATAGTATGTTACAGTCACTCCTAAGCCTCAATTTGTTCTTGAAACTTGATGTTCTTATAAAAAAAAATATGTATTTCATTCATATCCTTATAAAAATACCAAAGTTATCTCAGTAAAAAACAACAGACCTCATGAAAACCTGTCAAGTTCACAAGATACTTAGGAAGAATCAGTGCGCATGGTAACATGGCACTGCATATCTTTCACTTTGGCGTTGGGAGTATCTTCATTGTCTGCGTATGAATTGAACAGACTTAGCAAGGTTGGTATTTATTTGTGTGAAAGTGACGAATCTTGGTAGCGGACTACCAGAAAGGTATTCCCAGGGCTGGAAAAAGTGCAGAGCCCCACGACAGGCGATCAGAGTGACAGCATCCTGAATCTGAAGAAGGGCAAACAATTTAAAATAATAAACTGTTGCTGGAGGCATTTTATCGAGACAATTTCATGGACAGAGGCACAAAAATCTTTTTCCTAGGCCTGGGTATCCCTGTTAATAGTTACTACGTATTCGACCGTGTGCATCAGGTGTACTGTAATTCAACTATTATTGTAATTATATTCAACAAGGTGTAAAATAAACTAGGTATAATGAGAACAACCAGTGTAATCAGAACAACCAGTGTAATCAGAAAAACAAGTGTAATCAAAACAATAAGACGTAATCAGAACAACCAGTAGTCATTTCAGTAACTAAGTACAGTAGTAGAGATTACATGTACAGGCTACCAAGTCTGAACAACAGTTTTATCTGACAAATATTTCCCCTGGGTCTCATTTGAATTCTTTGGTATCATGACACAATAAACGGGTGTTACAGCACCCTCATCGACTGTCTTGGTTCCTTTGTGACTAGACAAATCTGTATCAACATATCCTGGACAGCACTGAAAAAATACAGAAATAACAGTTGTGTAAAGCAATTAAAGTAAAACAGGAACCTTAAACACACTAAAGAAAAAGTATACGTTGAGATAAAAAAATACTGTACAGGTAACCTTACTGGTGGTAGAATTTTTACCATTTTTCAAATACCAAATTTAGTAAGCAGCTAGCTTTCAACATGTTTGTCAATAAAAGGATTGATTATATGTATAATAACATTATCTAACTTTATTTATTTTTTAATAATTTATGTTGGGCTTCTGCTTTTTTTTTTTTTTTTTTTTGTCTGAACTTTGGATATGTTTTCTTTTCGAGATGGGCTTCCTTTCGAGGCTACATTTGCAAAGTAAAAGAGTTGGGGGTGGGGGTTTCTTTTCAAACTAAATTTTGTACATTTGGGGAATTACTACTAAAAACAATAAGTAGGGCCACTGTAACATCAATCTGTATCAGTGAGTATGATTAACATTAAATCACCCAAAATACTGTATAAACCAAGCATGTTTGTAATTTGTTTTGCCCCTAAAGAAGGGGCTTCAATTGGAGATGGGCTTCTTCTCAAGATTAAGCCCATTGGGCTTCAATTCGAGGTTTTACGGTATTTATTCCCCTAGAGGCCTTAAGTTATACCAAAGATAATAAATAGCAGAAGATACAGCAGCTTCCCAAAATAGTGGAACATCCGGTCGAAATGCATTGTGCTTACACGGAGAAAAATTTTACTGCATCCGCGCGGCGCCTCTATATAGTAATAATAAAGGCGCCGCTCTAGTTCTGCAGATGTTCCATCAATTTTAATGCAAATACGCGGAACAGCTCATTCTTCTGCTATTTAAGTTCTTTGGTTATACACCCTACCACAACAGCACCCTGCTAAAATCCATTCCAAAGTACTGTATTTGTCTATTTGATCTTTGACATAACTTACACAGTTGATCAGGACATCTTGCCTTGAAGAGTCTGCATTTATGGCTGAAGCCTGTACTCTTGTAAGGGTGATGACTCCAGCCTTAGAAACAGCATATGCACTCTGTGGAAAACCTTCCTCACTTAATGTACCTTTTTCAGCACTCCTGTCAATAAAAAATATGTTTTGTGTACATTGAATATTAATAATCAAACATAAAATAGAAAAATTTAGCAAGTACTCACTCTATCAATAGAAAAATGAGGAAGAGAAGTATGGTTGCATGCAGCACAAGTGCTATCTAAGAGTGGACTGTTCCAAAATTTTAAGGGATGTTGATTATTAAAAGTTGCATACAAAAAAACTAAAGAAACAAAACTAACTCAACAAAGTCAGCCATCAGCTTATTAACATCATCTTCTGTCTTTGCGTCCCGAAATGTTTGCTGACGTTTTGGACTCATCTTGTTAAATGCCATTGGTCCAGTCATACTTGCAACATGGCAAACTCTGTTAAGAAATAATTATTTTGATTTTAACTTTTTTTTTTAGCTATTAAAAATATATTCTATTTAAATAAATCATGTGGCCCCAAATACAGAATACAGTATGTCACAATGTGCTTGGTGATATTTTGTATCATTGAGAATCAATAACAAACTGAATCTTCACATAATTAATTGTTGTAACAGGTCAGATAGGCTGCAGTACAACACATGGTAGAATATTAATACTTACAGTATAGAATATATAAAGTCAGCTAAATGAATCTGTACACAGAATTTACTATCTCTGTACAAATATCCTAATTACTTCAGGATGGGCAGAAGCATTGCAAAGGACAAAAAAAAAAATCGCTGGATCGAGGCACACCTTCACATTTTGATTTTAAGCACTTAGTCCTACTCACTATACTTAATACTCAATATAACTATATTTCTCAATGTATAAATCATATAGAGAAATTTGGGTTGGCTCTCTGTAATGCCAAAATGCAAATACAAATGTACTTGCATTCCTATATACAATATTAACACTAACCAATGTGTTTTTTCATACCACTCTTCTATTTTACCTTTAATAGAGATGTAAAAATGAATTTAAGTAAATGTTACCTTCCATGGGACCGTATTAATGGAAGAAGGGCATGACACACATTCAATGTCCCTGTGTAGTTGGTTGCTATGGTCACCTTAGCTTGCACATTAAAGGGCGCTGGATCGTTTTGCTGAGAAAACAACAAAATGCATTAAAGCCACTATTAAAAATAGTCCCCCAATGGCAGCGTGTGTCTACTCATCTACGCTTTCCGTGTTCGCAAATCCACTTGAATAACTGTACAGTACAAGTGACAGATTGTTGACTTTTTAGTGAACTTTCTCGGACAGGTCTTTAATATAGCAGCTTTCTGTGTTTGTATTGGAATGGATTAGATTTATTTGGTGTAAACACCAAGGATAGCCCACGAAAGTCAAGAAAAAGACTTATTTCCAGTGAGGTCCTTCTGGTGGTGATTAGGCAGTACACCAGGAGACAATCCCTTACTCTTTTCCAAAAACTGTACTGTGTTCTTTAATGTGCACATGGGCCGTAAATACACACAGGACCAACGGCTTAAACGTCTCATCCGAAAGACGGTGCGCTATTGTAACTTGTATTTCAGCCCTCCAGCTGAAACACAAGGAGAGGGAGCAATGGGAATTGAACCGGGGACCTACGGATCTCCATGGTTCAGTGCACACACACAGTGGCTACCACAGATAGCTGACTGAGCTAAGCTGCCCTACTTGAGCTAAGCTGATCTCAATACAGTAATTTACTTGAGCTAAGCTGCTCTAGTAATAATACAGTAATCTAGTTGAATAACTGTACTACAAGTAACAGATTGTTGACTTTTTAGTTCTTTCTAAGACATTTTTATCAAGCAGGGAATCATATTTAGTATTTAACTTACTTTTCATTTTTATCTTTAGCTTTGACCCAACCCATCATTCCTCCACTGGATTTACTCTTTACAAGGTCAATTTGGCAGATCATTGCAAACAGTCTACTGACCTCGAAGGCAATGATGTAAAAGTGTGAAGTTAAGAAGGAACAGAATGTTAAGCTTCCAGGCTCACATCAGAATAAAAATGTAAGACCTGATTTGAGGGGGAAGGGTGGGGTGGGGATGAAGATGGGGGATGAGGTGTAGATGGGGGTGAGGGTGAAATGGGAGGGATAGATGGAGGGGCGCTAGCTAATAAAGGATGTGATGATTATTAACTACATGAGTGTCATTTATTCAAAACTTTTTGGCAGGGAAACTGGGAGGGGGGTCACCTTTTTTTGGCTGCAAGCCCCTCGATATGCCACTGGATGGAATATACTTCGCGAATAGTACACCATCCATTTTACATACGCTCAGTGCATGCCATAGTCAATTTAGCACCATACCCTCTTTTTATTAAAAAAAAAAAAAAAACATTTGAAAAATATTTATTCCTATGGACAATTACGGTAACTTCAAATTAAATTGCTCATTGGTGGCGCTGTATTAAAAAATGTAAATATTAATAACAAGCGAGTTGAGACAAGACCCACAACACCACCAGTTTTTTAAGTAGAAAAAGTGAAGTTGCTAGTGATTTATACCTTGAATGCTATTCCTGCATTATTGACCAGTATATCCAGGCCACCGTGAGTGGATTTCAGAAACTCCTTCAGTCTGTCGATGCTCTCCAGCGAATCAATGTCTAGTTGATGGAAGCGAGGTTGCAGACCTTCCTTTTTAAGTTCTTCTACAGCAGCTTTACCTCGTTCTTCATTTCTTGCAGTCAGGTACACGATACCATCCTTTAGTTCTTTGCAAAGCGCCCTCACAATTGCAAAACCAATTCCTTTATTTCCTCCAGTTACCTACAAATGAACATAAAACAGCTATAGAACTGTCTCTTATACACATCTTATGTTATCGTCTAGGAGTGCCTTCT
>NW_022756308.1:13029-26350 GCF_011630105.1 Anneissia japonica
ATACTGTATATATATATATATATATATATATATATATATATATATATACTGTATATACCATACAATTTTTTTTTATCCAAAGAACACATTTTTATAAAGCACTCTCAAAAATGAAAAACAACTCCTAAAATTTAAGAACAAAATAAGAAAAAATTGAGGCTGAGATAAAATTTCAAATGAGGTTTTAGTAAAAAAAAAAATAGAAAAACTAACAGGTCTTCTGTACCTTATTTGCATTAGGTGTGTCTATGTTATACTCTCTATAATTCAGTACTGTACAGTAATCTACTGATTATGTACAAAATATAGGCCCCTACTGATGTACAATAATAATCTTCTATGGTTGAAAAGTGTTAAATTTAAGAACAAAATAAGAACACTGAGCCTGGGTAAAATTTTAAAGTTTCTTTTACAAAGAAAGTGAACATAGCAAGTGTGGCCTACATGACAATTTGGGCATCTAGGCAGAACCCTGGGCTGGGTTAGATAGAGGCTTGACCTACTACATCATAAGTATTTTAATTTATTGCTGATTCATGGTGACGACGATGAACACTATTGTACTCTGACCCTACTGCTACTGTACATGTAGGCATAGGGCCTAGTACAGATTACTTGCCCAGGCTTTTGTTGTGTCTCATTATGTTTGGATAGATCAGAGGTGGTACCAGCGTGGGGGCAGGGCTGGGCATAATCATAATTTTCTTACCTCAGCTCAATTATGGTGGGGCTGAGGTGGTCATCAGTAAAAGTACCTCCCTGTCCACCCCCATCCCCCTCACCTCCCACCTGCCTGCCAAAAAGTAATAATGGTATATGAGACCAGAATTTCTATTAACAATAATTGGCCTATTAGTAATAATAATTATAATAATAATTATGATATAATATAATAAATACCCATACCATTACCAGTAATGACGCAGAGATTAACAATTGTTCAAGACCACACATAATATAAAAGCAAAAGCAATAATGAGATAGTAAAGCTCTCAGTATAAATTCAAAAGTTTTCTTTTATGTTTCACTTTAAAATTGATTAAAGAAGCACATTTTTTTAAGATTACAGTCGAAGTTATTCCATATTTCAGGGACAATATAAATATAATAGGCTAGTACATTTCAGTTTTCTCCCTTTAGTTTTATGTTTACATTTACCCAGGTGTTGTAATTGTGGAGATGTGATTCATTTGCTAATACACACATTAGTTTCCTATTTAATTCATAAGTGACAGAATACATAGCAATTTCAATTTGGAAGTATGGTAATAATGTCCTGGATATTTAAGAGTCCATGTCTACGGAATATATGTGATACACTGTCCCTGTAATTAGTGAACGTAATAACATGAAGGACTTTTCTTTGAAGACGTTTGACTTTGGTAAGGTAGGAGTCACACATACAACCCTAGACAATAATACGATAGTTAAGGATTGGTTCAATGAGTGATCTGTAAATAGTAAGTAATGCATTAAAAGGGAGAAAATGTCTTACCTTGTTTGTATAGTATACCAATTTAGAACTAAGATAGAAACTTTTTTTGAGACAACATTAAATTATGTGTTCTTTGAAGGAGACATACTCATCAATGTGGACCCCGAGAAACTTTGTCACATTTACTCTTTTAATAATTGCTTTACCATTAATTAAAATTTCACAGAATTTTGCTACTTTTTGCTACGGAAGATCATGAAATATCTTACTTACGCTCAGCGATAATTTGTTACATTTAAACCATTCATTAACTTTGTCAAATTCAGTGTTTATAAGATTCATCAGAGTATTTATATTTTTATGGGCTAATAAAATATTTGTGTCATGGGCAAATTAAATAAAAGACAGAATTTCAGAACAGTTAAAAATATCATTGATGTAAAGTATAAATAAAAAAATGTCCAAGAATGGAGCCTTGTGGGACACCATACTCAATATTGCAAACTTTGTGTTATTCAGGACAGTGTATTGCCTTCTTCCGCAGACATAGCTCTAAATCAGTTCAAAGCTGTACCCCTGACACCATAAGGTTCAAGTTTTTCTTTTTAATTCTGGTGCGTGTTCACTGTTAAAACAATCAAAGTGGATTAAATGATAAAAAATGCTCCCTGCTGCTTACACATCTGCCTTTGCTCCTCCAAAAACACTGCAATTTGCAGCGTTGGATTATTAGCGGATATCAGCAGGCGGCCTGAACGAGAACTGGAAATGGACGATTTTGGATTTATACCGTGTTATACCCCTTTTACACTTACAAGCAAAATTCCGGACATAACCCGGGATTTTCCAATACCCATGTTAAAATCTACAGAGTTTGTTGCCGGTGTAAAATGGGAGTAACTCGGGATCAACCCGTACTTTTTCGTTTGATGTAAATGGGAAATGCATCCGGGATCACCCCAGAATTAACATGGGTGCATTCTGCCCTTGGCAGTGTAAAAAGGGCAATAAACTCCACAAAAAACTCGTCCGAATGCACTCTTAGGTCACATAGGAAAAATTATTAGATTTAACTCTTTCATTTTTTTAAATTGATGAGGGAGGACGTTTTTTTTTCGCCGTGGCTAAAGGTACGGTAAATGATATTACGTCATGATTAGCCAATAGAAACGCCGATACATGCGTGACTTCATTCACTACACTGCTGCTGCAAGAGTAATGAGTGTGTGTTTTAGCAACGATCGAAGATTCTTTCGTTCGCGGGTGTTGTTGATAAGTTGTGATTAATATTCTGTAGCCCGAGGCCGTATAGCAAATAAAAAGGATAGCAGTTTTGCTAGATTTGGCGACATCAAGCGAGAATAAACTATTTTAATAGTAGAAGCCAGGCCTAGGCCTTAGCTACTCCTGAAACCTCCTAAGCCTAGTCTAGTAGTACGCCTATAAAGTATGCCCTACTAGCTAGGCGGGTGTTCGGGCTAGGCCCTAGGCCTAAGCCTAGCCTTAGTAGACAATTCTCTATGGTAGACCAAGGCAATTAAACTGAAGGACGCACATCTCGGGACATCAAAGGTTATAACTCTGGCATCGACATTCTAGGGGCAAGATTCTACACGCTGATTGTCACAAAAACCATAGCAACCAGACCTTAAACTGTCAGCGTACGTGACGATTTACCCACGCGCGTGTTAGTTGCCATGATAATCGCGCGTCGTGCGGTGATTACAAAGGCCTAATGATATTTTGCACTAAGATTAGACTGAAATATATTCTTCATTTCAACAATTTTACCAAAATTGTGGTGAATTGTCGTTCATGAGACTCGCTTCGCAGAAAAAATTAATAAATGTTCTGTATATACTCAAATGTTCATTTTCGGCACCTTATGCCAACATTGTCAAAATGACAGATTAATGTTACATAAGAACATGAAATTTTATAAAATTTGTAAATTTTAAATTGTTATAACTTTTCATTTTCTTGGTCAATTTTCATAAATTAAATTGCAGTTTATAGAAGCATTTAACAAGTTCGCGGTCAAAAAAAATCAGATGTAACAGACATTGCGAATTACCCAAAATTAATAAAATAAAAACTAACACCATAAAATGAATGGCACGCATAGACTAATAATTGACAGCTCTACTCGCAACTAGTATCGGATTGTCGATGCCACAGTAAAGATCAAAGGACTGTACGCACGCACTATGTTCGAGAGCGGAGATGTGCGTCCTTCTGTTGAATTACCTTGGGTAGACCAGACCATAAAATACGCAAGAATAACAGAAAGGATTTTTAACCCAAACATTGTGATAAGCCCCAATCGAAATACATGAAATGAGCCTGAAGTTTTATGACATAAATTTGATCGTAACTGTTCGCACCACGTTTCTTGATCGCGACGTCGACTTAGCAAAAAAGCCAAAATCGAGTCGGTCATTTCTATTGGCTAATCATGACGTAATATCATTTACCGTACCTTTAGCATTCGGAAGTTCCGATACGGCGCTTTTTTGTTTTTTTTACCGGAACTATAGATTATTTCGCTTTTGTTTCTATCGATGAGGGAAGGACTGTTTATATTTGGTCTGTAATAGAAAATATTGTATAGGGGCCCAGGCCCGGCCTAAAAACTGGTTTAATTTTTTTTTAGTTTTTTAAAGAAAATGTATTTGAAGTCACAATATTGCATGATACGTATTTTTATGCTGTAAAATTGATGTGGGAAAAAACAATTTTTTTTTATATTCCCGCATCAATATTTCCCGACTTTTTCACGAGGGCGGGAGTGACAATCTAATAATTTTTTTTTTGCCCTTTATTGCTGATTCATGATGAGGGTGATGGCGTATATATAACTATTGAACTGTACCAAAAAGGGAGTACTGTTACTCTTTGACTGTACTAGGCCCTACTTATACTAAATTATAAATAAAAAATGCAGGCCTGCAGTAGGCTTGGCCTAGGCCTAGGCTACACATTCATATTTTCCCCAGTTGAGAAATCAAAATACTTACCAAAGCGATTGGTTGTGTCATGTTTGGATGGAAGTTAATCAGAAATAATATGAAATATAAAAAGACTTCTGCTGCAGTTTTAACACCGAGTCATTCAACAAACAAACCGGTCCAGTAATCATGAAAAAGGGGGAGTTTGTATTATATAAGCAATAATAAGTGGGGTGATTATCCAGTAAGTAACAATGGTGGCGCTATGCTTGTTTGGACAAGGACCAACAGAAGGAAGGAGGACGGACAGATAAAGAGGCACGATAACTGACGATAACACTACAACCGCGGTGATAGCGCGTGAGTTGCTCGGTTCTGCTGCTCTCTACGACAGAGTAGGCGAGCCTAGCTATATTTGAGGGAGGAGTTTGACAATTGGAAGGACATTACTTCCGTATTTAATTGATTTTATTTGTAAGTTGTTGTTTCATAATTTCTCTAAAGTCGTTATAAAGTAATATTGCGCATTTATTAGTCGATTGCTGTTGACTTAGGCCTATAAAAAGTCTAAAAAGAGTACGGGCCAGTGAATAATGAAAATCTAGCTAGGCCTATAGGCCTATAGAGGTAGGCCTAGGCTAGTTAATACTACTATAGTCTAGTAGTAGGGGCCCTAATATTACTATTAATAATGCCCTAAAACTAAAGCCTAGGGCCTAAACCTAAGCATATTACAGGCTTAAGGCCTAATACTACTAGAGGCGTACTACTAGCCTAACTAGGCTTATCTATAGGCTATGCCTCCAAAGTCACTGTTGACTGTAAAACAATGTACAGTATGTAGGCCCTAATTTTAGCCTAAGTAAGGCTTACTAAGGTACAGGCCAGGGAGTGGGTAGGCATAGGTTTAATAAGGCTAGCTAGATAGGCCTAGGGCCAGTCCCCTATTTATAGGCCTAGTTGAATACAGTAAAAGCAAATCAAAAGAAAAGTCTATTAAAACAAAACTAAATATTATTAGGCCTAGAGTAGTAAGTAAGTAAACAAAAATTATTCCTTTCTTGTTCGTGGATTAAACATGGTTACCACCAGGGAGTTGTTGGTCCTACAAACACCACACAGAAAGTTTTACTGCATGTATGTCAATAGTTGTCCAAGGTTGAAATTGATTAATTAAAATCACCGTCTTGCATTCGCATTGAGTATCTCTAACGCATTAACATGAGCAGGAACATGTTCGACCATGACATATAATAGGCTACATGCACTACGTTATATTTCATTTTGATATTTTTTTCTAAAATAATACCACATATATCATATCATTTCATATATGTTAGATTATGAGTAGCCATGCTTGGAAGCAAGACACGCAACGACGGATAACAAGTAATAGATACAATAAAGCAGTATTACAGGAGAACAACAACTAAAGTTTATTCACAATAACATTTCAATATATACAGTACATAGGTAAATGGTGACTGGTTACTTAATTGATATGCATAAGGGGTTGTGCTTCCCGACCAGAATTTCTATTAACAATAATTGGCCTATTAGTAATAATAATTATAATAATAATTATGATATAATATAATAAATACCCAATACCATTACCAGTAATGACGCAGAGATTAACAATTGTTCAAGACCACACATAATATAAAAGCAAAAGCAATAATGAGATAAGTAAAGCTCTCAGTATAAATTCAAAAGTTTTCTTTTATGTTTCACTATAAAATTGATTAAAGAAGCACATTTTTTTAAGATTACAATCGAAGTTATTCCATATTTCAGGGACAATATAAATATAATAAGCTAGTACATTTCAGTTTTCTCCCTTTAGTTTTAAGTTTACATTTACCCAGGTGTTGTAATTGTGGAGATGTGATTCATTTGCTAATACACACATTAGTTTCCTATTTAATTCATAAGTGACAGAATACATAGCAATTTCAATTTGGAAGTACGGTAATAATGTCCTGGAGTCCATGTCTACGGAATATATGTGATACACTGTCCCTGTAATTAGTTAAAGTAATAACATGAAGAACTTTTCTTTGAAGACGTTTGACTTTGGTAAGGTAGGAGTCACACGTACAACCCTAGACGATAATACGATAGTTAAGGATTGGTTCAATCAGTGATCTGTAAATAGTAAGTAATGCATTAAAAGGGAGAAAATGTCTTATCTTGTATTGTATACCAATGTAGAACTAAGATAGAAACTTTTTTGAGACATTAAATTATGTGTTCTTTGAAGGAGACATACTCATCAATGTGGACCCGAGAAACTTTGTCACATTTACTCTTTAATAATTTCTTGTGGGACACCATACTCAATATTGCAAACTCTAGATTTTGTTATTCAGGACAGTGTATTGCCTTCTTCCGCAGACATATTGTAGCTCTTAAATCAGTTCAAAGCAGTACCCCTGACACCATAAGGTTCAAGCTTTATTTTTAAATTCTGGTGCGTGTTCACTGTTAAAACAATCAAAGTGGATTAAATGATAAAAAATTCTCCCTGCTGCTTACACATTCTGCCTTTGCTCCTCCAAAACAAAAACACTGCAATTTGCAGCGTTGGATTATTAGCGGATATCAGCAGGCAGCCCGAACGAGAACTGGAAATGGACGTTTTTGGATTTCTACCGTGTTATACCCCTTTTACACTACAAAAATTCCGGACATAACCCGGGATTTTCCAATACCCAGGTTAAAATCTCCAGAGTTCGTTGCCGGTGTAAAATGGGAGTAACTCGGGATCAACCCATACTTTTTCGTTTGATGTAAATGGGAAATGCATCCGGGATCACCCCAGAATTAACATGGGTGCATTCTGCCCTTGGCAGTGTAAAAGGGGCAAATGACTCCACAAAAAACTCGCCCGAATGCACTCTTAGGTCACATAGGAAAAATTATTAGATTTCACTCTTTCATTTTTTTAAATTGATGAGGGAGGACGTTTTTTTTCGCCGTGGCTAGAGATACAGTACCGTATCGGAACTTCCGATTGCTAAAGGTACGGTAAATGATATTACGTCATGATTAGCCAATAGAAATGCCGATACATGCGTGACTTCATTCAGTACACTGCTGCTCCAAGAGTAATGAGTGTGTGTTTTAGCAACGATCGAAGATTCTTTCGTTCGCGGGTGTTGTTGATAAGCTGTGATTAATATTCTGTAGCCCGAGGCCCTATAGTAAATAAAAAGGTCAGCAGTTTTGCTAGATTTGGCGACATCAAGCGAGAATAAACTATTTTAATAGTAGAAGCCAGGCCTAGGCCTTAGCTACTCCTGAAACCTCCTAAGCCTAGTTTAGTAGTACGCCTATAAAGTATGCCCTAGTAGCTAGACGGGTGTTCGGGCCTAGCCTAGCCTTAGTAGACCATTCTCTATGGTAGACCAGACCATAAAATACGTGAGAATAAGAGAAAGGATTTTTAACCCAAACATTGTGATAAGCCCCAATCGAAATACATGAAATGGGCCTGAAGTTTTATGACATAAATCTGATCGTAACTGTTCGCGCCACGTTTCTTGATAGCGAATTCGACTTCGCAAAAAAGCCAAAATCGAGTCGGTCATTTCTATTGGCTAATCATGATGTAATATCATTTACCGTACCTTTAGCATTCGAAAGTTCCGATACGGTACCGTATCTCTAGCCACGGCATTTTTTTTTTTTGCTTTTTTTTTTTTTTTTACCGAAACAATATATTATTTCGCTTTTGTTTCTATCGATGAGTGAAGGACTGTTTATATTTGGTCTGTAATAGAAAATATTGTATAGGGGCCCAGGCCAGGCCCGGCCTAAAAACTGGTTTAATTTTTTCTTAGTTTTTTAAAGAAAATGTATTTGAACTTGGAGTCACAATATTGCATGATGAACCTAGCTAGTGTGGCCTACATGACAATTTGGGCATCTAGGCAGAACCCTGGGCTGGGTTAGATAGAGGCTTGACCTACTACATCATAGTATTTTAATTTATTGCTGATTCATGATGATGACGATGAACACTATTGTACTCTGACCCTACTGCTGCTGTACATGTAGGCATAGGGCCTAGTACAGATTACTTGCCCAGGCTTGTTGCGTCTCATTATGTTTGAATAGATCAGAGGTGGTACCAGCGTGGGGGCAGGGCCGGGCATAATCATAATTTTCTTACCTCAGCTCAATTATGGTGGGGCTGAGGTGGTCATCAGTAAAAGTACCTCCCTGTCCACCCCCATCCCCCTTACCTCCCACCTGCCTGCCAAAAAGTAATAATGGTATATGAGACCAGAATTTCTATTAACAATAATTGGCCTATTAGTAATAATAATTATAATAATAATTATGATATAATATAATAAATACCCAATACCATTACCAGTAATGACGCAGAGATTAACAACTGTTCAAGACCACACATAATATAAAAGCAAAAGCAATAATGAGATAAGTAAAGCTCTCAGTATAAATTCAAAAGTTTTCTTTTATGTTTCACTATAAAATTGATTAAAGAAGCACATTTTTTTAAGATTACAATCGAAGTTATTCCATATTTCAGGGACAATATAAATATAATAAGCTAGTACATTTCAGTTTTCTCCCTTTAGTTTTAAGTTTACATTTACCCAGGTGTTGTAATTGTGGAGATGTGATTCATTTGCTAATACACACATTAGTTTCCTATTTAATTCATAAGTGACAGAATACATAGCAATTTCAATTTGGAAGTACGGTAATAATGTCCTGGAGTCCATGTCTACGGAATATATGTGATACACTGTCCCTGTAATTAGTTAAAGTAATAACATGAAGAACTTTTCTTTGAACCTAGCAAGTGTGGCCTACATGACAATTTGGGCATCTAGGCAGAACCCTGGGCTGGGTTAGATAGAGGCTTGACCTACTACATCATAAGTATTTTAATTTATTGCTGATTCACGATGACGACGATGAACACTATTGTACTCTGACCCTACTGCTGCTGTACATGTAGGCATAGGGCCTAGTACAGATTACTTGCCCAGGCTTGTTGTGTCTCATTATGTTTGGATAGATCAGAGGTGGTACCAGCATGGGGGCAGGGCCGGGCATAATCATAATTTTCTTACCTCAGCTCAATTATGGTGGGGCTGAGGTGGTCATCAGTAAAAGTACCTCCCTGTCCACCCCCATCCCCCTCACCTCCCACCTGCCTGCCAAAAATTAATAATGGTATATGAGACCAGAATTTCTATTTAAACAATAATTGGCCTAATAGTAATAATAATTATGATATAATAATAATAAATACCCAATACCATTACCAGTAATGACGCAGAGATTAACAACTGTTCAAGACCACACATAATATAAAAGCAAAAGCAATAATGAGATAAGTAAAGCTCTCAGTATAAATTCAAAAGTTTTCTTTTATGTTTCACTTTAAAATTGATTAAAGAAGCACATTTTTTTAAGATTACAGTCAAAGTTATTCCATATTTCAGGGACAATATAAATATAATAAGCTAGTACATTTCAGTTTTCTCCCTTTAGTTTTAAGTTTACATTTACCCAGGTGTTGTAATTGTGGAGATGTGATTCATTTGCTAATATACACATTAGTTTCCTATTTAATTTATAAGTGACAGAATACATAGCAATTTCAATTTGGAAGTACGGTAATAATGTCCTGGTTTTTTTAAAAGTACATGTCTACGGAATATATGTGATACAATGTCCCTGTAATTAGTGAAAGTAATAACATGAAGAACTTTTCTTTGAAGACGTTCGACTTTGGTAAGGTAGGAGCCACACGTACAACCCTAGACGATAATACGATAGTTAAGGATTGGTTCAATGAGTGATCTGTAAATAGAGTAATGCATTAAAAGGGAGAAAATGTCTTATCTTGTATTGTATACCAATGTAGAACTAAGATAGAAACTTTTTTTGAGACATTAAATTATGTGTTTTTTGAAGGAGACATACTCATCAATGTGGACCCGAGAAACTTTGTCACATTTACTCTTTAATAATTTCTTTACCATTAATTAAAATTTCACAGAATTTTGCTACTTTTTCCTACAGAAGATCCCGAAATATCTTACTTACGTTCAGCGATAATTCGTTACATTTAAATCATTCATTAACTTTGTCAAATTCAGTGTTTATAAGATTCATCAGAGTATTTATATTTTTATGGGCTAATAAAACATTTGTGTCATCGGCAAATTAAATTAAAGACAGAATATCAGAACAGTTAAAAATATCATCGATGTAAAGTATAAATAAAAAAAGGTCCAAGAATGGAGCCTTGTGGGACACCATACTCAATATTGCAAACTCTAGATTTTGTGTTATTCAGGACAGTGTATTGCCTTCTTCCGCAGACATAGCTCTTAAATCATTTTAAAGTTGTACCCCTGACACCATAAGGTTCAAGCTTTCTTTTTAATTCTGGTGCGTGTTCACTGTTAAAACAATCAAAGTGGATTAAATGATAAAAAATGCTCCCTGCTGCTTACACATTCTGCCTTTGCTCCTCCAAAAACACTGCAGCCTGGTTCACGTCGAACTTTTATCTAGATATACATCCACTTAACTAGTTAAAAGTTTGACGTGAACCACTCAATTATAGCTAGATAAAGGAATTAAGTCACTTAAGTTATATAGTGACTTAACTTTACTAGAATCACGGTAAATTAACTTGTTTAACGGTAAAGCCGGCTTGGATTACGAGGACACGATTACGTAACAGAGGCATCTAAGCCAGCGTTGTTGTATTGTACCACCATTATCATCTTCTGGCTGGCAACAACGTACTTTAACAATGCTAACAACAGCATCGAAGTAGTCTCATTAGTCTGATTTTCAGAAATTATTTGTAATACTATGGGTGAAAACCCAGCAAACGTCCGTTTTACGAATAGTCGATATTACCAATGACCTTTGCATCATCGACCAAAAACGTTAAAAAGTCCGATTGCGTACGTTTTTCAAAGCGATAATTTATAGTTTTCTTAATAATAAAATCAGATTTGTTGTACTTATTTATTGACAATTCAATCTTTTCTATTTCTGCTATAATAGTCGCTATTAATTCAATTTCAACGAACTACCACCAATTTCAACGAACTACCACCAACGCCAGTCGTTAAAATGGAGCGCACATGTTTACGATGACGAAATAAAAAAGTGTGTGGAAGTCAGCAACTTATTTGACACCGCGAAGCTAGATTTTCGCGAAGTGCATGTAAACAACACAATTGAGTGATCTAAAAACGACAAAACAGGACAGAAAGATCCATAAAGTATACATACGTTTTAATGAAAATTAAAACAATATTTTGTTAAATGGAAGAATGCTAGCTAGCGATTAAAATTATTCATTTTTTATCGAAGGTAAATGTAGCTAGGGCCTAGAGAATCTACTACTTAGATTGCGATAGAACACGCTGCTGCACTGTCGTTGGTTCGTACTGGTCGGCTAGGTTAGGTAGTGGAAACTCACACCTTCTCTACAGTAGTTTACAATTTTTTTTGAATGAATACCACTTGGTACTAGAGGTTCGTAAAATACAGTAGATGTTTTATTAAACAAGCCTTTCCACTGTGTGACGTCGACGGCCTGAAACTGGCTGCTGTTTATCTGGCTTTAACTTGGCATCGAACACAATTAGGGATTATCGTATCATTTTTCAGGACGGGTATATCCAGATAAAGTTTGACGTGAACCAGGCTTGCAATTTGCAGCGTTGGATTATTGGCGGATATCAGCAGGCGGCCCGAACGAGAACTGAAAATGGACGTTTTTGGATTTATACCGTGTTATACCCCTTTTACACTACAAGCAAAATTCCGGACATAACCCGGGGGTTTTCCAATACCCAGGTTAAAATCTCCAGAGTTCGTTGCCGGTGTAAAATGGGAGTAACTCGGGATCAACCCGTACTTTTTCGTTTGATGTAAATGGGAAATGCATCCGAGATCACCCCAGAATTAACATGGGTGCATTCTGCCCTTGGCAGTGTAAAAGGGGCAATAGACTCCACAAAAAACTCGCCCGAATGCACTCTTTAGGTCACATAGAAAAAATTATTAGATTTCACTCTTTCATTTTTTTAAATTGATGAGGGAGGGCGGTTTTTTTTTGCTTTTTTTTTTTTTTTTTACCGGAACAATAGATTATTTTGCTTTTGTTTCTATCGATGAGGGAAGGACTGCATATATTTGGTCTGTAATAGAAAATATTGTATAGGGGTCTGGCCTAAAACTGGTTTAATTTTTTTTTAGTTTTTTAAAGAAAATGTATTTGAAGTCACAATATTGCATGATATTTTTATGCTGTAAAATTGATGTGGGAAAAAACAAATTTTTTTTATATTCCCGCATCAATATTTCCCGAATTTTTGACGAGGGCGGGAGTGATAATCTAATAATTTTTTTTTTTGCCCTTTATTGCTGATTCATGATGAGGGTGATGGCGTATATATAACTATTGAACCGTACCAAAGAGGGAGTACTGTTTACTCTTTGACTGTACTAGGCCTAAATAAAAAATGCAGGCCTGCAGTAGGCTTGGCCTAGCCCTAGGCAAAAATTATAACTCCATGGCCTAGGCTACACATATTTTCCCCAGTTGAAAAATCAAAATACTTACCAAAGCGATCCGTTGTGTCATGTTTGGATGGAAGTTAATCAGAAATAATATGAAATATAAAAAGACTGCTGCTGCAGTTCTAACACCAGGTCATTCAACAAACAAACCGGTCCAGTAATCATGAAAAGAGGGAGTTTGTATTTATAATAAGCAATAATAAGCAAAGATACTAGAAATACAAGATAGAGTTCTCGCATTGTAAAAATGAGGCGGAAGTCGTGCCCAACGTAGGCGGCGCCCTTCTTTTTAACCATGCAAGTTTCCTATACTTCGTGCCCAACGTACAGGGCGCCCTTC
>NW_022756308.1:26493-58260 GCF_011630105.1 Anneissia japonica
AAAAGGAAATGGCGAACATTTTCATCAGAATTTAAATCGCAAATTATACATTTTTTATTACTACTTTCATTCCAATTTGAGGTTCTATCATTTAATGGCAATGTATTCGATCTAACTTTGAATTTCAATGCAGCTCCCTCGAAGTCAGTCTTATCAATTAAATAGTTTTCTAATCCAGGGTTTTGTTTTATCATTGCGTAATCTGAGAGTGATGATTTATTTAATACACCCGCTCTCCAATCATTAACCATATTTTCATCAAGTTTTTTTAAAATGATTGAGTTTGAGAGAGAACATATTTCATTGTTTTGCAGTGCATTGAAGATATTATTTGATTCACATTTAATAGCGCATGAACGGCGCCCTCTTGCTAAATTGGAAACTTTTGAACCTTGATCGACGCTTCTATTTGTTACGCGTAAATCGCGGAGAACGCTATCTTGTGTTTATAAGATCTTTGGTGATTATCCAGTAAGTAACAATGGTGGCGCTATGCTTGTTTGGACAAGGACCAAGGAGGACGGACAGATAAAGAGGCACGATAACTAATAACTGACGATAACAACCGCGGTGATAGCGCGTGAGTTGCTCGGTTCTGCTGCTCTCTACGACAGAGTAGGCGTAGCCTAGCTATATTTGAGGGAGGAGTTTGACAATTGGAAGGACATTACTTCCGTATTTAATTGATTTTATTTGTAAGTTGTTGTTTCATAATTTCTCTAAAGTCGTTATAAAATAGTATTGCGCATTTATTAGTCGATTGCAGTTGACTTAGGCCTAAAATAAAAAGTTTAAAAAGAGTACGGGCCAGTGAATAATGAAAATCTAGCTAGGCCTAGGCCTAGAGGTAGACCTAGTTAGTACTAGTCTAGTAGGGGCCCTAATATTACTATTAATAATGCCCTAAAACTAAAGCCTAGGGCCTAGGCATATTACAGGCTTAAGGCCTAATACTACTAGAGGCGTACTACTAGCCTAGGCCTATCTATAGGCTATGCCTCCAAAGTCACTGTTGACTGTAAAACAATGTATGTAGGGCCTAGGCCATAAATTTAGCCTAAGGCTTACTAAACTAAGGTACAGGCCTGGGAGTGGGTAGGCATAGGTTTAATAAGGCTAGCTAGATAGGCCTAGGACCAGTCCCCTATCTATAGGCCTAGTTGAATACAGTAAAAGCAAATCAAAAGAAAAGGTCTATTAAAACAAAACTAAATATTATTAGGCCTAGTCTAGAGTAGTAAGTAAGTAAACAAAAATTATTCCTTTCTTGTTCTAGCTTGTTCATGGATTAAAACATTGTCCAAGGTTGAAATTGATTAATTAAAATCACCGTCTTGCATTGGCATTGAGTATCTCTAACGCATTAACATGAGCAGGAAGATGTTCAACCATGACATATATAATAGGCTACATACACTACGTTATATTTCATTTTGATATTTTTTTCTAAAATAATTAGATAATACCACATATATCATATCATTTCATATATCATTTATTTCACCATTTCAAATTTACAAAAACGAACATAAAAATACAAAAAACGACTTAGCATAAAAGATAATGAAAAATTGTAAGCAAATAAAATGAGAAAAAATACTGGTAAAAAATGCTGGTAAAACCCAATGGAAACTAATTAATTACTTTAATAATAAAACCAAAAACTCTAGGAATGTACAAGCGATAAATGAATTCTGAATTTTCTTAACATAATTTTATTTGAAAATTGACAGAAAATCTATCTATCAAATAATAATACATTTAATTAAATACTTTACAGCACAGGTGGGCAAAGTGCGGGCCGCATGTGGCCCGTTAGCGATTTTTTTGCAGCCCGCGACATTGAATTAAAAACCATATGTTTTGCGCCCACCAATCAAAATTGTCTTGTTTTTTATGGTCTGACACCAATGTAAAAAGTAACATTGAAACCTGAGAATAAAGTGATGTAAAAGCAGTGCTTGGAAGTTTGTGGAAGCTCACTGGAAACATCAAAGATTGGGTGCGGCCCTCGGTGTTCAATCAAAAATTCACTTTGGCCCTCCGACTGATTTTTATGCCAACCCCTGCTTTACAGTATACTAATTAAAATATTCAATTTTTTTCCATTTTTTGTGTAAAATTTTAGTTTCATTACCTTTCATTCAGGAGTATCTTTATTATTTATAATATTAGTCTCTCGATGATATGAAACGCAGACCATGAAGGTACAGGTCATGGTTAAATGCATTTCTGTTGACACGTCAATCTGTTAGAGGTACACAATGTCAACAAATTACTTTCTAAAACATGGCGGGAGAAAATATAATCGATAATTTTAACTGAATTCACTACATACATTTATTGTTATAAAAATTTCGTTTTATTGATTGTTAATTTCTACTCTAGTGTGGTTTAATCATGTTTGCATCCGTGCGGTCCGTGTGTGGTTTAGTAGGACCCTTTAAAAATGTTGTCTTTAGTTTAAAGTTCAAGTATTGTCTCGCAGACTTTAATGATTCCAATTCTACTGAATTTATTTTGTGTTTGTTTACCATGAATGTTAAAATACAGTATTGATAAGTACAGTTAATGACAGTTCTTCAATTTACTATAGATAATAAGATTTATTCAGATTGTCAAAAAAACCTTTTTTTTTTTGTTTTGAGTGTGTGTAATTGTAGTTTATGTTCCCTTCTATTCATGATTCAGGTTGTTTTAATATTTAGGTTCTGTTCAGGTTTTGTATAGTATTTTTCATCATATTTACTGTCTGATTTTGCATGGATCAATATATATATAATACAAAGTTAAATATAATTTGATTCAAAAGCATTGCTCTATTATCTAGGATAGACATCTGCCAGGGTTTACATAAAAGTAAAGTAAGTCTTTAAAATGCCCTTTAGAAAGTGCTTTTTAAAATCATGTGATATTTTTTTTTTTATTTGTTTTTATACTGTACTGCTGTATATTTTTCATTAGTTTTGTTGCAATTCAATTTGTATTAGTTATATGTTTTGTACGATGCACCACCTGTTGAGTGCATCTGATATAAATAGTGTACACATGTCTGATTTTTTTTGTTATGATTTATTGTATATTTCATTAATATTAAGATAAATATATTACCTTGTTAATAACAATAAAACCATTTGAATAGACCAAATTAGTCACCAAACCAAAGCTGTTATATTGGGTATAACATCAAAATAAACTGCTAGGTGGCAGTTTTTCCACACAATTTAAATAATCATCTGCTTGAGTAAATTTTGACAGATTTTAAACAAACTTTTTATTTGTACATTTTATCGTCATATAACTTATCCAAAAGCTTTGGTAATAAATAAACATCAGAATTTTGACCCCTTAGATTTGAAATGGAGTGAAATAAACAGATAAACAAAAAACTTGAACATGTTTGTATAGCCTCGTCGTGTGAACACGGGCCTAGCCCTAGACTAGAGAGTCATATAAACAACGTTCTTCTGACTCATTGGCCATCGTACTCAAAAGAAACATCTTATTCCACAATTTAGCAATTTAAGTTTGTCCAATAGTTTAAATATGCAACAAAATGTCTTGGTGACGGTATTTAAGCTAAATGTGTACCTCAAAATCAACAGCAGTCGCAATAGTTAGCGTTGGATCTGGCAATTGGACTAGGCCCCCTAGAAGTCCTCTCAAATCCTTTCATAGATAGTCAGAAAGGAAATTTAAATCAATCAACCTTAGTCTCATGAATCTATGAATCATTCAAAATGTATGCGTTGTTCTAATAAAGTATCTTCTATGCTCCATTTTAGACGATTTAAAATACACACTTTCGACTCCGCTTAATGCATTAGCATAGCTCTTTTGTCAATGTATACAAATTCATACCAACTCGGCGAAATCACGATGACGTCATCTTTGGTGACTAATTCGGTCTATTGAAATACATTTAGTGCTTGCGTAGTCTTATCCAAATAAATATTCTGTAATTATTTGGTAATAATATATAAAAATCTTACATTAACCTTTTAAACAATATTGTGTTTTTAGATTGTTCATACTGGATCTATGCAGGGGTTTTAGATCTGTAAAGTGAGGGGAGAATTAACTATCTTTTAGAAATGGTTTCAAAAACCACAGAACGCGAATCCAAGATTATAGAATGGGACGATATGGACAAGAGAAAGTTCTATTCATTTGGACTCATTTTTGCTTTATCAATACGAGTTGTTCTATATCCTACCACCTTGATCAAAACAAGACTGCAAGTTCAAAGACAGAAGTCAGCCTATACAGGCACTTGGGACGCTATTAAGAAAATAGGCCGCTATGAAGGCCTGCGCGGCTACTACAAAGGCTTTATGGTCAACTCTCTTACAATATTCTCAGGGCAATGTTACGTTACAACGTATGAATTATTACGCAAAGCATTTTCAGGTACTAATAATTTTACAAAATCATGTATTGCTGGAGGCGGGGCATCGCTAGTAGCTCAGAGTATAACAGTTCCAATTGATGTAGTCTCCCAAAGGATAATGATGATGGGTCAGTCTGTAGATGGCAGTGTTGCTAAACAAAATATATCATGGAAGCAGTCTTCAATGGTAGTAAGAGATATATTAAGGACTAGTGGTGTACGTGGATTTTATCAAGGCTATGTTGCCTCTATTATGACATTTATGCCAAGTAGCGCCCTCTGGTGGCCATTTTATCATTTCTACACAGGTGAGCTTATATTTTTTAGTTTTTAACATATTCTCTGATGCTCCACATATAAGATAGGGTGTTTTACCACACATTGAAATTGAAGGTTCAATTAAGACAACAAATAAAGGAGTAAACATTTTGAAATTATACTTTAAGTTTAATTTTCTTTAAAGTTATCATTAATATCAAACTTGTATTCGTTAAGCTTTCTTTTTGATGATACAAAAATATTTGAATAATAACATTAACTTACCTTTTTATTCTCGAGCTTTTACTGATTTTCAACACAGCTTAATCATAAGTGAGTTCATGCAAAAATAAATCTTAACAAATACAGTTTAGAGATATCTAGATGAACCTTTTTGAATCAAACTTAAACACAATTAATTAAAACATTGAATTGATCAATTGTTTAATTTTGTAACTGAAAATGAGATGTCACAGACTGAAGCCATTTTTTCAATGTTTTTTAGACCAGTATAGCTATTTAATAAAGGATGTACTCGGTGTGCCTGTCCCCCACATTGCTGTACAGGCATTGGCTGGACCTTCAGCAGGCTTCACTGCTACAACTTTCACCAATCCGATGGATATTGTACGTGCTCGATTGCAGGTTTGTTCAATATTTTTTGCTAATATTTTTGAATTATGTGAATAGTATGGTCTCAGGATAATAGTAATACAGTATGCTGTACTCGTGTGAATAAGTGCCCCGTTTGAATATCGTGAAAATTGTCTTAAGCGCCCCGTTTGAATAAGTGCCCCTTCAATTTTGAATAAGCGCTCCTCGATTCCTAAACAAATTCAATCATACAGTACAGTGCAGTACATCACCAACAAATATTTTGCATCAACTCTTTGCATCTAAGCATTGTTGGTCGGTCAGTCCATTTATCCATCTCTCTGTCAGTCTAAGTTTAACATTATTTTCAGTTTTGATACATCAGAATCCCGTCTTCTTGTATTGCTATCCTTTTTGGATTTTGAACTACAGTACTTAATATCTAAAAATTAAAATACTGTATGGCTACAGTATTTTCAGTCAACAAAAATGAACTGCCCTCATCAGTATCGTATTTAAGCAAGAAACCCTGCAGTGATCCTGCTCTCTGAATTGGCAGATGGCCAACAAACAACACCACGATTTCAACTACTGTTGTGTAAATACACCCCAACACTATTGTCATGAGCCGGCCATGCTCTCTTGACGATTACCTTTTCTTCACTAACACCATTCGTTTATTTTCGATAAAAAAAAAAGAGCCTTTTTAATTTTCCAATTTGCCATTATCACCCCTTCAATTTTCATCTATTTCCATAAGCACCCCCTCAATTTCCACTCTGTTTTCATAAGCGCCCCATTTGAATAAGCGAGTTTGATTCAAGAACGTGCAGTTGAGTCTGTGTAAAGAATTTGAAAATTATGAAGAAATTTAGTAATCTAAAATATATTGGATTTTTAAAATTTTTTTTTACAAACAGGTGATTGGTGGTGATTCAATCATTGGCTCATTCAGGGAACTTCTTCATGAAGAAGGCGTAAGGGGTTTCACCAAAGGACTAACTGCAAGATATCTTGCGTCAATGCCAACGAGCCTTGTGATCGTCCTTGGTTATGAGACTTTGAAGAAGATTAGTTTACGAAATGAATTGAAGGAGTTGATTAGTATGTAATGCAGTTGAATCATTGCGTTAAGCCGACAATACCGTCAAGATACTGTACATCGGTTGTGTTACTAAACACCAAAGTGGTAGTAAGCATAGTGGAGCTGCATTGGTATTAAGTATTGGAGCTGAATATGTAGTGAAGATGCATTGTTGGCAGTACTGCTATATAGTGAAGCTGCAAGTCCAGTGGTACAGTGACATTACAAATTTGGAGCTGCTCAGGGCAGTAATATTTACTGGTGGTACTTTGCTAGATCTGCATCAGTGGTAGTACAGGAGCTGCAAAATCAGTGGTAGTTCTAGGTACTGCAATGGTAACTGTGTTTATTTAATATGTGCTGTAGCTGCATCATTCTAACAATAAAATCCTTTTACTGACTTATAAGTCACTGAATCTCAATCAATCCGCATACATTAATCAACTTCTTTCCAAATATGTGCCTGGCCGTTCCCTACGTTCATCTGATCTCAATTTAATTTCTGGCTTTCGCACCAACACAAAGACCTTCGGACACAGATCATTTTCATTTGCTGCAGCCACACTCTGGAACGCACTACCACTTCACATTAAAGAATCAGCATCAATTCCTTTATTTTAAAAAATCACTCAAAACGCACTTATTCCAACATAACACGAAGCGCCACTGATAATTACTTCGGTTTTTTAAATGGCGCTATATAAGTTCTTACCTTATTATTATTTATTAATTTGTATAAGGTGTATCAGTAGTACTGTACTACTGTGTACAAAAACTCCATCTGCAGTATATTATTACTAGATATTTGAGCTGTATCATTCTAGAACTGCATCGTTGGTAGCATCAGTACTATGTACTGAGGTTTACTTAAATGTTATGGCTTACTGTTGGAGGTACCTCATTGGATTAGATTAAAATACTTCTGAAAGTGTCATGATTTTTTTCGCAACCAACCTTATTTTACATCACAAGCCTCATGTAAACCTTATATTGCATTACAGATCCAAATGATCCATCAGTGAATCAAAAGCTATTTGTATAGTGCCAATTTCCACGGCAGATACAATTTTCAGTGGTTGTATGATGTAAGCACCACTCAGAAGTGCACGTAATCAGTTTCATGTAAACTGAATTGCTTGCACATGAATGAAGTTGCAATTAGATTTCCCATTTTACAGATTTTTATGTCCAAAAATCATGTTAACCCAATCATTCCTAAAGCCCTGTCCAGACTATCAAATTTTAGTTGACAAAAACATGTGACATGCCTAAATATGGTCATGATGACATCACATCATGACCATATATAGACACATTATTATTACTATGTCATACAACAGTTTTCTTCCAAAGGAAATTTAATAATCTGGACAGATCTAAGATTATAATCTTGACATTCACCAGTTTGAATCTTTAGCAGTATTAATTAGTGTAGTATTCTGAATTTTTTTGCAATTTGAACTTTAATTTCCTTTTGTTCTTTGCTTTTAAACTAATTTACACATAACTATATGGAACCTATAAGAGCAATAAAAATAGTTTGATATTCTATTGGCGAAACAGTAATGGAACACTAGATTGCCACATCCAGTACTGTATTTCGGTCATAACTAAGTATTTGCATAGTTTGACCTCATTATGATTGTAAATCATTGTTGATTTTACCCACTTTAATATAAATAGTAATGCATTTTTCTAGCAATGATACAATGCTATCTATAGTGTATTAAATGTTATGTTTCTTTAAAGTGTCGGTATTTATGGTGCTAATTTTATTCCTTAAATTTGTAATGTCATAATATTACTACTGTTGCAGTGTCAAACTAATGTTGCAGTTCAGCCCTGTCATAGTACACTACTGTTGCTATGACAATAGTATTGTTCTGTGTCAACATTGCTGCTGTAGTGTCAACATTACTTTTGTTACAGTTTCTGCACTACTGTAAATTACTGTAGTGTCAATTCTACTTTCGCAGTGTCAACACAATTATTGCAGTGTCAAAAATATTATTGCGGTGTCAATACATGTAATGGCTAGTTTGCAATGTAAATAATACTGTGTAAACACTACTGTGGCAGTGTCAACACATGTGAAAAATAGTGTTGCAGTGACATACTATGGTTTCAGTAACACTATTGTTGCAGTGTCAACACTAGTTTTACAGTATCAATACTACTGTTTTTATATCAACAATACTGTTGTAATATTAACTTTCCTGTTGTAGTGTCAGCACTATTTTACAGTGTCCGTTCATGTCAATGCTAGTATTGCAGTGTTATTACTACTTTTGTAGTATCAACACTACTAGTGTCAGCACTACCTTTGCAGTGTCAACACATGTCAACAGTACTGCTGTAGTATCAACACTACTGTTGTCGTGTCTACAATCAATCAATCGTTTCATTTACATGTCGCCATTCCAAAAAATTTCAACACTAGTGTTTCAATGTCAATATTACTGTTGCAGTATTGACACTGATGTTGCTGTGTCAACACTAGTGTTGCAGTGTCAATACTAAACACTTACAGTAAACACTACTGCTGTAGTATCAACACTGCTGTTGCAGTGTTAACACTGCTGTAATGTTGCTGTGTCATCTGATTAAATTTTATCTTATATTAATATTGCATTGTGATTTTTATATGCAAGAAGTGCATTATAGATGTGTATAAGAGACAGCAGTACTAATGTGTCTACAAATAGTGTTGCAGTGACATACTATGGTTACAGTAACACTACTGTTGCAGTGTCAACACTAGTTTTACAGTATCAATACTACTGTTTTTATATCAACAATACTGTTGTAATATTAACTTTCCTGTTGTAGTGTCAGCACTATTTTACAGTGTCCGTTCATGTCAATGCTAGTATTGCAGTGTTATTACTACTTTTTTAGTATCAACACTACTAGTGTCAGCACTACCTTTGCAGTGTCAACACATGTCAACAGTACTGCTGTAGTATCAACACTACTGTTGTCGTGTCTACAATCAATCAATCGTTTCATTTACATGTCGCCATTCCAAAACATTTCAACACTAGTGTTTCAATGTCAATATTACTGTTGCAGTATTGACACTGTTGTTGCTGTGTCAACACTAGTGTTGCAGTGTCAATACTAAACACTTACAGTAAACACTCCTGCTGTAGTATCAACACTGCTGTTGCAGTGTTAACACTGCTGTAATGTTGCTGTGTCATCTGATTAAATTTTATCTTATATTGATATTGCATTGTGATTTTTATATGCAAGAAGTGCATTATATTTTTTATAGCTAATTCTATAGATTTATATGTGTATATATATATATCTATGCTGAATGTATATATTATGTATAAATATAATATAAAAGAAATATAATAGTTCTTAATACATAATATTGCATATTACATTCACTGTTTGTATGTATTTTATTAATTTTGTTTGAATTCTTCTAATGCTTATGTTGGTTTAAATTATTTTTAATCTGGTGGCGCTAGTGGTCGGTGGGTGGGGGGGGGGTTGAGGTTGTCCCCCGTTGGGGAACAAAAACAAGCTTTGTCGGGTGACGTTTTTTACATACTAGTAGTCTCTGAAATCATATAAATAAGCTTTTAAAACCCCTAAATTGTCATAGTTTTAGGAAGCTACCCCTTGAATCACTTCCGAGAGATTTTGAACAATGCACGAACATGCCCAATTCGTCGCCATCCGTCTGGAACATCAGACCTCCTGTTGGGCAAATCCTGCCGCCACCCCTGGACTGTTAGTTTCCCGGAATGTACTGTACATCCCCACATTTACTTTTGATAACAAAGAGTTGGATACTATACCTGCATCCTCTACCTGTTGCATGATGCTTATACGTGATGTACCAAATCAGTTTCTACCTCATTTAACCTGGGTCAGTGGTACTAGGTTTACAGTATTACCATTAAGTGGAACTGCATGCATGTATCCTTGATTTTTGTTCATATATTTTTTTGAAGGGTTTGTTCATGTTGAGTGTTACACATTATAGCTGCGACATAATGATGTATTAGGCCAAGAGTTGCACATTAGAGCTACTACATGTAGTAGGCCAAGTGTTACACACTACAGCTACTAAATGTATCGGGCGAAGTGTTACACACACACACAGCTACTACATGTAGTAGGCCAAGTATTACACTACAGTTGCAGGATGAATAGTATGCCAAGTGTTAAACACTACTGCTGTTACATGTAGAAAGCCAAGTGTCAAACACTACATCTATACATAATGATGTAGTAGGCCAGTGTTACAATCTAAAGTTGCTAATTAAAGATGTAGTAGACACATTAGTAGATCAAGTGTTACACACAAAAGCTGCAATAGCATAGTATAGGTTTTCAACTTGATTATACAGGACAGGTTTTACATGCTACAAAAGCTGCAACAATTTGATAGAAAATGGTAGGAATTTAGGCAAACCAGCTCAATCAATTGAAAGATTATAAATGGCTTTTTTAAGGATTTATTTTTGATGACACAAAAACAATCCTATGCAATTAAGTGATCTATTTGCAGTATGGTATTGTGTGTATGGTCACTAACTGTAATTTATTTTAATAAATATTTTAAAAATAACACTGTTTTATTATATATAGTAAGAATGAGTATCAATTTATTATTTGAATTTGTAGTAATAATGGTTGAAATAATATATGATATTGTCATATTCACTAAATGCAGTGAATGTCATTTTTCATTATAAATCTATGCGTGTTTAACTTATACTGCTGATTTTTATGGATTTAGTTCGATATTTTAAAGAGTAGTGAACGTTTTAATATTGAGGGGAATGCAAGAAAATATTATCAATAATAAATATTATAAATTATATAAAAAATTAGTAACGGATAATTGTTACAAGTTTAACAAATCAAAATATTGAAGTTCTGGTAAATACATTACAGTAAACATATTTTCATGATCTAATATTACACATGTGCACCAAACCCTTGTTTGCTGAACATTATTGGTCTTATGGCCCCAGGGATTGGCAATCAAAATAACGTTGTGGATAGGCAAATTATTTGTTCTTTTGGATCCAGCGACCACCATCGTGGCATCGGATGATGGCGTGGGGGATGGGGAGAGGCTGGCACCACAACTCCGTAGGGGTACGGGTGATAACAGACTCATTGTAGGATCAGGCACCATGGTATCCTCGCTAGCACCACCACTGCTTGGGAGTACATAAATCCCGAGATGGTGATGACAGACGCCATTGTGGCCAGGACCCCTCCCCACACGCATGAAAACTTATAAAATATTGAAAAGTATTTAAAACAATACAAATTAAAATAACATGGATAGGCAATTTTTTTTTCTTTTTGATCCCCAACAACCTTATTGCGCCATCGGAAGGCGGGGGGTTCGGGGAGGTGATAGAGATGTCGAGCTGGTTGGGGTGGTAACACCGTTGTAGCCAAATAATTTTTTTTTCTTTGATCCAATGACCTTGTGGCATCAGGCACCGGAGTTGGGGGAGGGTCACCTCTGCCACCTTGCTTGGAGTGCGGACTATAAGCTATGAAGGTCTCTCAATCTCCTTGGTTTCGTCAGTTTCCATATTTACAGTACATCATTACAAATAGTGTAATATTTTGCCGGAAATGGCCGCATACTGTAGGATCCTCGGCCCTCGCAGAGGTCTGGCTACTAGTAGTACTGTTCCACCTTTAGTATATTAAAAATTGATTTTTTAATTTCGTTTTGTTTTTATTTCCAAAAGCAAAAAAAAAAAAAAAAACAGTGCTCAGAGAAACATAAAATCACAACTTTACAAACACAACCAAGACAACCATGGTTAACTTAATTGCCTGAATTCTAATGAATCTGAAAATACGTTTGGCAGATATATGTAATTATATTTTAACCAATGATTCATTAATGCATTGCCTAAACCATACTAGCAGATCCAACAGGGTACCTGCCTCATAAGGTAATTTGCTACTTCGAATTTCAGCAGAAACACTGCTCAATTACTGTAGGTAATTCCTCTTAATTAAAGTTTTTGTCATTAAGTTGCAGGCAGTTGGAAACTGGTGCTGCATTAAAACAAAAACTAAACTTAGCAGACTGGTTAATAAAATGTCTGAGGTGGGGTGACGACATTTTTGTAATCCAGATTTCAGGTAATCAATAACCCTGGGTTCCAGGCCCTAATTTTAGGTTACTCACTCTTTATTGCACTTAGTGCGCGCCATTCCTAATTTAATTGGCGTCCCATACTCGATTTTTTTTTTCGGATTAGGCTTATTCCGTCTCTAAATTAACTTTCTCGTTGGTGGCGTTGTCCAGAATGAGAAAAATAATTTAAAAAAATAAGAAAATTGTGGCAAGTCTAGTAATCAATCAACAAAGATTTGTATATCGCCAATATCTACGGCAAAGTGCAATGTTCAGTGAGGTGTCGCTAAGATTTATTGTAATCTAGCTTTCTGGAACTCTGCCGTTTACATTTTGCAAGCCAAATGTTTCTGAGACATGAAATATCAGAGTTGCGAAATGTTAGCTGCAGACTTTCGAAAACCTTGGGTTTCATAAAATGCCTGTCACAATCCAACATCTTCCCCGATTACAGTATTACTAATTGCAATTGATATCACGTCACACAAGTTTAAATATTAAAAATTTAATGATACTATTCATTATGCTGACAGAAATTTAATGGATATTCAAATTCAAAACATTCTTTTTTGCAGTTTGAGTGTACGAGTATTACATTTTACAGTAAAAAATCAAATATTAAAACAACTTTTTTAAAAACCATGTTCTTACGTGTACCTAAAATTAATTATATTAATTTAATGTAAACCTAATGAAAAATTAATATTAAAAATTGATATTAAAAATATACAAGCAATTATTATCAATAATTATAGAACGATAGATGGTATTTTCAAAAATTGCAAAAACATTGAAGAATTTAAGTTTAGGCCTATAATTATTATATATATTCAAAATTATATTAAATTATTACAGAAAAATTGATATACAGCACAAATAAATTCTACAGTCAAACGATTTATAGTGTATTATTTACGATGCCCTTGTAATGTGAGTTCTATTGTATTATAGTAATAGGTGGAGTCTCAATAAAAAAGAAGCCAATAAAATTGATGTGTGTTACACCTAAATCATTTGAGAAAAAAATTTAAAATTTATTGGCCAAAGATATACTATTAGCCCAGCATTGTATGCTATTAAAAATCAAAGTCCATTAACAAATAAGATAAATAAATCGAGATAGAGCATGCTCGGACACATTTTCAGAATTCCAGAAAATTCTCTCGCTTTCACTGCAATGGTTTCTGTACTTAGGGGAGCAAACGAATTTGCTCTATGTTCCTAAAAACGATTTATTTGACCGAGGTCTTTTTTTTAAAGAAAATTATAATGATTTAGTTTATCTTGAATTAGCCTCAAATCGAAGCATATGAATTAATTTATCCTAGAAAGTTTTTGTTTAATGTAGTAACAAATATTATACATGTATTATATTATACACATAGGACTTAACAGAGATTGTACTAATTTTTAATAAAGTTTAAATATATATTATCTTTAAATTTGCGAAGATTATAGAACTTGTAAAATACAATTTATTCGTTTTTTTTTTCTAGTTTTAATAAAATAATATAATAGTAAGATATTTAACAACTAAATCAAAAATATTTACAACCAAATTGTTAACAATGAGTCTTACAGAAGAATAAATTATACAGTAATGAATTTTAAAGAAGTCGACAATCAGACGTTGATGTGTACTTTTATCATTTTATACCTCTATAATATTACTTTCGTTAATAATTATGGAAAGACTATACAGTACAACTGGTAATACCGTTTTTTATTCGAATAAACGCCCCGCTTTGTTTATTTCTTCCTCGAATAAACTCTCCCTCCAACCCCTTCCCTAAAAACATAATGTAATAAATCTATGCGAGCGAAGTGAGCATGTAGGCTGGTGCCGGGGTCGGGGGCGCCGAGGGCCCCCGGTGGGGTCTCTGAAAGCTACAGATATTTAACGAAGTTTGGTGAATTGTATTATATGCATCAAGCCACTGTTATATGACTTCATAATTATTGTATTTTCCGAACAAAGTCGAAGTCGGGATTGCTTCCACGATCACAATGAATTATTCATCATGTCAGATGTGTCCTTGAAATACAGTAGTATTTGCTAACGAATCCATCTCATTTCCCCCAACGGATAAATATTACCCTTCTAGGAGCCGGGAAATGGTAATTCAACAGTGGCGGGTCCAGGAAGTCGAAATAGAGGAGGCCCAGGGAGGGATGCACAGATAGAGTGAAAGAAAAAATTATGATTATGGCACCTCTAGATGGTCGGAAATGGCACTCTCAGGTTTAAATTTGAAGCTTTTTTCTTTTTTCTCCATCTTTTTAAATAATTTTGAAAAATTTCAGAGGGTGGGGACCCGTGCCGATTGGACTCGGCTACTGCTTAATATAACATTTGACCTAGCCTATCATTTTGTTTCACAAATGACTAATTCGTATGTCAAGCGAAAAGGTTTTCAATAGTTTTTACAACCTATAATACATTAATTACAATGTACTATAAATTCCCCACTTAATCTTCAGAGAATTTATTTTATTAAATGGCCTAATTAAGTAATTAAGTATTGTTTTTGAAATTTCCAATGCAGACTGTTTGACCTTAAATCACTTTAGTTGGTCCTCACACGCACACCCCACTATAGATTGACGCTAAATATTAGGAGGCACTTCCTTGATATGGCCTATGCTTCGACAAAGCACGGACAAATTTTAAGCATGGGAAGTGACCAAATTGACGGCCAGAAAAAACAGTGCAAAAAATAGGAAAAATATATGCAAGAGAAAAAGAAATAAAAAATCAGAACAAAAACAATGGCCTTTTCAAAAGAAGGTACCGGTATTCCCTTACATAATCAGTGTATTAAAAGATCACATAGTGTAAACAAAATGTTTATATTTACAGCTTGGCAATTATAAGCCTTGTTTAACATTTAAAAACCAGTATCAGCCATCCCCTTGCATATAATTGTATGAACAAAATTAGTTACTAATCGATGTAATATAGACAAATCTTTTGTGAAGTTATTTTAACATTATTCATTTTTTTTTTTTTTAGATTTTTATGATATCCCCTAATGAGTATCCAGAAAAATGATGAATAATATTATTCTTCCGATCACAACTTTCAAATTCAAAAATAAATATAAATAAACCGTCTGTCTTAACATACTTTTAAATACCAAAATTCACCATATTCTTTCTTCCTTATAACAAACAGTCGATATAATTTGTATGCTGTGTTTTTTCCCCGATTTTTTCCGTGGTTACATGAATTTATTCGAATTTTTATATAATTATATGACTATTGGATAGGTAATGCAATAATATGATACAAGCTAAACTAAGACTCATTAATACTCATGTTTTTGTTTATAAAATTGTTAATAAATCCATTGTGATAACTCCATAACTAATAACTCCATGATTAAAAAAGGCTTAACACGTCCAGTAATGATGAAATAGAAGCCATGCCTAAGCATTTGCTATATTAACACAATCGATTAACTGCTTTTAAAATATTGTTCGTATTGAACTAACTGTAATTATGTAAACTTAGACTTATTTTAGATTAACGGATCAATTTGAAAAGTAATTGCATTAGCCTGGTTCACGTCAAACTTTATCTGGATATACCCGTCTTGAAACATGATACGATAATCCCTAATTGCGTTCGATGCCAAGTTAGAGCCAGATAAACAGCTAGCCAGTTTCAGGCCGTCGACGTCACACGATGGAAAGGCTTGTTTAATAAAACATCTACTGTATTTTACGAACCTCTAGTACCAAGTGGTATTCGTTCAAAAAAAATTGTAAACTACTGACTTGTAGAGAAGGTGTGAGTTTCCACTGCCTAACCTAGCCGACTAGTACGAACCAACGACAGTGCAGCAGCGTGTTCTATCGCAATCTAAGTAGTAGATTCTCTAGGCCCTAGCTACATTTACCTTTGATAAAAAACGAATTATTTTAATCGCTAGCTAGCATTCTTCCATTTAACAAAATATTGTTATAATTTTCATTAAAACGTATATATACTTTATAGATCTTTCTGTCCTGTTTTGTAGATTTTAGATCGCTCAATTGTGTTGTTTACATGCACTTCGCGAAAATCTAGCTTCGCGGTGTCAAATAAGTTGCTGACTTCCACACACTTTTTTATTTCGTCATCGTAAACATGTGCGCTCATTTTAACGACTGGCGTTGGTGGTAGTTCGTTGAAATTGAATTCATAGCGACTATTATAGCAGAAATGGAAAAGATTGAATTGTCAATAAATAAATACAACAAATCTAATTTTATTATTAAGAAAACTATACATTACCGTATCACTTTGAAAAACGTACGCAATCGGACTTTTTAACGTTATTACTTGGTCGATGATGCGAAGGTCATTGGTAATATCGAATATTCGTAAAACGGACGTTTGCTGGGTTTTTACCCATAGTATTACAAATAATTTCTGAAAATCAGACTAATGAGACTATTCCGATGCTGTTGTTAGCATTGTTAAAGTACGTTGTTGCCAGCCAGAAGATGATAATGGTGGTACAATACAACAACGCTGGCTTAGAAGCCTATGTTACGTAATCGTGACCTTGTAATCCGAGCCGACTTTACCGTTAAGCAAGTTAATTTACCGTTATTCTAGTAAAGTTAAGTCACTTAACTTAAGTGACTTAATTCCTTTATCTAGCTATAATTGAGTGGTTCACGTCGAACTTTTAACTAGTTAAGTGGATATATATCTAGATAAAAGTTCGACGTGAACGAGGCTATTATTATGTGCACGCTCTATAAACTGATACCCACACTAAATAATTTGATTTTATCCTTCAATTTGGACGCTTATGTCTTTATTAGATGAAGTCTATTTTATGAAGTATAGATCTAAAAAAAAATAAAGAAAGAATTTTTCTTGATTGGAAAATGTTGACAATTCTATGTCTTTGTGCAATGATGTTCAGTCGAGAATTGCATAATGACTCTTCTCGCCAAACTGGTTACAGTCACTTAGTTGTTTTACACCACGTCCACCACCTATAAATTGGAGAGATTTTATTAAAATCAAATTCCTCAGTACTTCAGTTTATCATAGTATTGTTACACTACTTTAATTTTAATAGCAATAATTTTTTCATCATATATTTTTTTATTACCATTGGGCTTTTAACAAGTAAATAATAAAATATTTTTTAAATAAAACAATATAGAATTGAAGATTAAATAAGAAGAAACATGTATTTTTACCTTGTCTTTCAGTTGAATACAATGTCGTATTCTTCATGCAGAAGTCCTTGGTGTATGAGCACGCGTAGTCGTATTCATCGTGGGCGCTTGTGTTATCTTCCTCGAAGTAAGGATATGAGTAGTCACTTCCGTTGAGGGTGCTTGTTTGGGCGCGAATATTTTGTTGTCTATTCGAATGATCAATAAATGAATCCCTCGGATCGAAGATAATATCAGAACGCTTACTAGTATCTGAACAAGTAAAATGAAAATTAAATATTGCTTTACAAAACTTTACAATAATCTACAAAATTGTGTAATTAATTTTAATAAAAACAGATCATAAAGTAATGGTGGTGTATGAAAATGTGATCATTATTAGCAAAACTTACAGGGGCCTAGTAGGCCTACAGTATCATAATACATAGGCCTACTCCAAAGTATCGAAATGCTCGCTATCGTGTTGGGATTCAATATTTCGATATTAATTATGTCATTATCATTATTTCGATATTAATTATGTCATCACCATTCCTGATGATTACATAATTAATGCCGAAGTATTGAATCCCGACACGATGGCGTGCATTTCGATACTTGGAGTACCGTATGTATTATCTATCTTTTCTGAGATTAATCAGTGGACCTTTCGGTTTTTAGTACAGCATGTAGGCCTAATGTTTTTGATACATGGTATTAAAACGAACACAGATTCTAAGCAAAAGCAGATACTTATTTTGGCGTCTTCAATCCTGAAGTAAAGACGAATATCAAAAGTAGGCCTATCGATTACAGAAACCGAAAGTAGGCCTAAAATTTAAAAAAAAAAGTTTAAAAGGTGAAATGATTAGTATGATCTCGAAACTTATATAAAGTTAACCGTGCTCATGTCTCCATCTAGACCTCTTCTTACCGACGTTAACATATTGTCCTTCAAGTACAGCCGTATTTCTAGACACTCTGTCGGCTTGCATTCTGTGTTTAAAAAAAATATTATTCTATTTTTAACGATGTTACTAAAACAGTGGGAATTACGTGAACTCTACTAGAACTATTTTTCTACCAATCAAAATGTCGTGGGTAGAATAAATTATGCCCAACATTTTAGAAACTGATTGTTGATAACATTTGAGTCATACATAATGTTCCAAAAATACACCAGAATCGTTGGAACGTGCAAAGTAGACATAAACGATTTGGTTCATTACAGCCATGTAATATATATATATATATATGCTCTGCTATATACTGCATTGAGCACTCTTGTCTACATGATCTGGTTTAAGCCAACCACGCAGATTATATTATATATATATATATATATATGACGAAACAACGAAATATATACATATATATATATATGTGTGTGTGTGTGTGTGTGTGTGTGACTCCAGTGGCGTAGAAAAGTATTTTTCATTTGGGGGGATGATTAATTATTCTTGGAATTGACATAAAATTACTGATGTCGTACACACCCTTCAGTGTGAAAATGTGGCTTGCTTTGCAAGTACATCTAACCTCTAATGAAAGAAGAGCTTAGATTGGTACCAGATAAAATAATTTTGTTATCAACATTAATACATTTAATATGCTAATTTTCATCTTTGTAAGCGCATAAGACATTGCAAATTATTTCTGTGACAGTCTTTTGAAGTGTGTAAAGCTCCATTTTATCCCATACATAGCCAAAATATTGGGGGGGGGGATGATACAATGGACCATCCCCCTTGTCAAATATTGGGGGGATATATCCCCCATCCCCCCCCCCCGGGATCTACGCCTATGTGTGACTCAAATGTTATCAACAATCAGTTTCTAAAATGTTGGCCATGATTTATTCTATGTATGATTGATTATATCAGTATGCTATATATTATATTTATATATCTGTCTGTGTGCGTAGGTGTGTTGGGTGGGGAGTATACTGTCAACACTTTCTATAAAGTGTTGGTATTTATTTAAGTCCTGATTACAATTGCAAAAGTAATGCTATCCGTCTTGGTATTGATATACCATGTTATTGCATTATTACCTTGCTTTCTGTCTTTGTTTCTTGACTCTGAAATATATAACCAGGCCTACCAAGAAAAGTAACATCACAGCGGCTACTATCGATATCGGAACGGAACCTTTCCATTGGGCTTTAAAGTCAGGTGATAGGAACGATAGATATTATAATGAAAATAATAATAAACTTATATATAGTATTAGCCTTCATTATAATTATTATTTATATAAATGATATGTCTATTTATATTTATTTATTTATTTATATACCATATTTTGAGTATGCCACCCTTACAGAGCATGTCTGATGTTCAGGGGCCCCTAAATACGAAAAATTATAATTTATATAAAAATAGAGCCTTTTTAACAATTTAAAATTATATTTCAGTACTGTAAAAACTTACACAAAAATATATAATTTATATAAAAAAATACAGCCTATGTAACAATTTATAATTAAGCCCTATATGTAAAAATAAAGCATACACCTATATACCTAGAAAAAACTATGGAAATGGAGAATACAAGTTGTTTAAAATGTTTTACATCAGGTGTATTTTAAATTAGTTGTGTGCTGGTATGGTGGTGATGGTGAGTGGGAGTGTGTTTCAGAATGATGTGTGATAATTAGGATGAGGAATACTGAGATCACCAGCGCTAATAGATCTGGTGTTAAAGGCATGAACCAGGAGTTACTCAGAGAACTAACAAGGATCGGTAAAAACCGTCCTCGTGCAGAACTTTAGAAAGATAAGACAGTCATTTTATTGACACTAAAATGAATCATCAAGACCAAGATGCCAATTAATGCATTATTATTTTAAAAGAAACTCTAAGATAATAAAATCCTTGTAAAAGTATGAGTCTATAAATATTGTAAGGCCAAGTTCATAACTTTTAGTAAATTTACCCGATTGTTTGAAACATTCACTTTCATGGTCACATTCAGCATTGCCCTCAGGAGTGTAAGTAGTAACTAGAGAATGCGTGCCGTCTTGTCTGGATATGTTACATGCTCCTTCAAAGCCATCCTTGCAGATACATTCACCCGACATCTTGCAAAACCTGGTTTTGTTTCGAATACAATTACACTCCTGTTTGCAATCATCTCCATAGTTCCAATCAGGACATGGATTCTTGCATTTACTTCCTCTCCAGCCAGGTTTACAGTTACAGTTCCCATTGGTCTTTTCATAAGAAACAATGTTTTCTTGTTCACATGTGTTTATTGCTTCGCATCCATTACCATAAAAAGGTTCGGGGCAGGTAATATTACAGCGACATCCATACCATCCTGGATGGCATTGGCACGCAGAAGATACTGTGTCGCAAAACTTGGCATTATTGGGACGTACTCGTGTCGATCTAACATCACACTTGTGTTCACATTGTGACCCGTAATATCCTAGTTTACAGACACACACACCAGACACACATTCTCCTATAACATTTTGTAGTTGAGCAGATGACGGTGTAGAATTCATGTATATGATCATGATACTCAAAATGCCAAGTGTCACCTATAAAACATTGCAGTGAAACTATGGAATTGATTGCAATTAATGTAGTACGCCTAGATGGTATTGTAGAGTTTATAATATTTTTATCTTTTATAATATTTTTATCCTTAGGGCTAAATACTGGTGAATAATTAAAAAAAATAATATAGAATGAAAAATGATGGGTGGATGAGGGAGAGCATTGAGTGTCAAAACTGGAAAACAACAATGCTGTAAGAAAACAAAATTGAAGACAAGGTATAAAATTTGAAATAAAATAAAATGAAGGATTAAGCATCGTATCCACCCCCACCCCACCAAAAAGCTCTCTCTGTGAACCCTACCAGGGATTTAATACAGGGGCCCAAGCCGAGGCTCTAGTCGGCTTCTTGATTCAGACCCAAGTCCAATATGTTTGACCCCTGTCGGCACTTGCTGTCTCTGGTATGTGTGTTTAAATGTGGGTTATTATTAATTATTTATTTCCTTTAGGTCTACATATTATTCCTGCATATTATTCCTACATATATTATATGATTCCTGGTCAATTCGAGCTCAATTGGGCTATTTTGAAAATTTGACCCCGATGACCCCTATGTAACCACTGATGCCAGACAGGGGTGTAGGAGGTGTCACTGGTTCTTAATGATCAAATTTGATTGAATTCGGTTCAATCGTTTGCCATTAGTAACATTTTGAACCTTTGACCTATGAACTTTGACATATGTGAGTATGAGTATTTTTTTCATGTTTAGAAGGTTTAGAAGGATCATTCCTGGTAAATTTGAGCTCAATTGGTCTATTTTGAAAATTTAACCCCGATGACCCCTATGTGACCCCTGATCCCAGACTGGGGTGTAGGAGGTGTCGCCGGTTCCTAATGACAAAATTTGATTGAATTTGGTCCAATGGTTTGCCATTAGTAGCATTTTGAAATGTTACTAGAGAGAACAAAAGAATAACCATTTAATGACCTTTGACCGTAAATCGCTGAACACCATAAGACCCTACATTATGCCAATACATATAGAAAGAAAGAAAGAAAGAAAGAAGAAACTGCTAAGAAACAGAACCCAGTCAGCTGCTGCTGACTGGGTAAAGAAAGAAAGAAGGAAGAATCTGCTAAGAAACAGAACCCAGTCAGCTGCTGCTGACTGGGTAATAATAATAATAATAATAACAATAATAATAATAATAATAATAATAATAATAATAATAATAATAATAATAATAATAATAATAATAATAATAATAATAATAATAATAATAATAATAAAATAATGTAAGTTTTTATATAGCTCTCTATACAACTAAGCCTCAGAGTGCTTTTCCGCATTATTACCCCAGTCTTTGGAACGATGTCTATGGGGGAAATTCCAGAGTTTGCTGCATGAAATATTTCAGCGCATTTTGCACTCGAACCTTCTTAGTAACCCACTTATACTCCTGAGTGGAGAGAAGCAGTGAAGATAAAGTGCCTTGCTCAGGGACACAAGCGCCGAAATGCACAACGGGGGATTGAAACCACGACCTCCTCCTCGAAGTTGGAAAACCCGATAGTTGCGCCAAACGACTATACGCCGCTATTTATTATACGAATACATGGTAGTGTGCTATCGTAAATTGAACCCATGGTTTTTAAGTCGGCAAACTGGGTTTCTGCAAAGTAGACTCGGCAATCTGGCATTCGGCAAACTGGGTTACGACAATCTGGCTTAAAACTATTTAAGTTTTTTAGATAATTCTAACTCGTTTATTATAGGCTACAGTCTTACCTCTTATTACAGGCAAGTCGCCTTTTTAGAAGCAAAATATTTTGTTGCTTTTGGGGCCCCAAGACACTTGTCTAAATAAATCAATGAAAATGAATAAAATGAAATGAAAATGAAATGACAAGAACGATGTTGCCCCGGAAGCAGGTCAACTCGGCCCCAAGTCAACCCGGCCCCAGTCAACTCTGCCCCAAGTCAACTCGGCTCGTGTCAACTCGGCCCCAAGTCAACTCGACCCCAAGTCAACTCGGCTCCATGTCAACTCGGCCCCATGTCAACTCGGTCCCAAGTCAACTCGGCCCAAGTAGTCAACTCGGGCCCAAGTTAACTCGGCCCCAATTTATTGTATATTTACGAAATAATTACCAAAAGAATATGAATGGAATGCCAAACTATGCCAAAATTAAAGTGTTTTAAATCTTGCCTATTGTTATTCTTTTTTCATTAACAATAATACAACATTAATACCAATAATATTAAAATAATAATAATAATAATAAAAAAGGCATAACAGAAACTATTGATAATAACAATATGAACATAATGATTTATAGGCATATCAAATATACATTATTGTATATATGCTAGTCATATTTAAATAAATTGAAATTCTTTTCCAATAAAGTTTTTTTAAAGTCCATATTTATTAGGATATGAGTTTGCGTCAGGAAATTATCATAGGAGTGATGTTTTGCCCTACCTGACGTGTAATCGTACTGAATACTCAGTACGTCCCCAAATACTAGCGAAAAAAAAATGATAATTTCCTGTCGCAAACTAACACTTGCAGTACCCGCTGCTACTAGGGGATCGAATTCATCACTAGTCACCAAGCGCAAGCTCGGTGGTCTAGTGGTTAAGACATCAGGCTAGATACCTGGAGGTCGTGGGTTCGATTCCCACCCGAATTACTTGCGATTTTTTCGCTAGTATTTGGGGACGTACTGAGTATTCAGTACGATTACACGTCAGGTAGGGCAAAACATCACTCCTATGAAAATCCATATTGTTATATAGTATTCGTTTCTTATTATATACTTATATATAACATGGTTTAGATTTTACATATTATATAATGATTTATATATATATGATATTATATATATATATTATATATACACATAGACTTATATATATATTTAAATGTATATTATATAATGTACATATAAATGTATATATGTATATTTAAAATGTATATTAACTTTAATATATAATGTATATATATTTAAATATACCTAAGAATAGGTCTAAAAATATTGGTTTTCTCTACTAAAGTGTTTCTAAAGTCGATACATATGGTATTCATTTCTTATTATTTCTTATACATGAAGACGGTTTCGATTTGATCTATTATATCATGATGTATATGTATATATATATACATATATATATATATGTATATATATATACATCATGATATAATAGATAATATATATATATATATATATATATATATATATATATATTAATTACTTTTAAGTTCTTCAATATTCAAAGTTTTCCCCTCTTGAAAACGGTCAGGTAAATTTTTCTCATTCTTATTACAGTAAATAGGCCTATTATGGATGTGTGTACCGGTATACATATTATGTTGCATGCTTATTCTTATTTCAATGAATCGAATAACCCCAAGAATAAAAGGGGTCGGGGGTCCTCCCCGAGAAAATTTTGATTCCTAGATGACGGGAAATGAACTTTCCCGACTTCTAATTTTCTTATTCGTAATTCGTAACAAAAAAAAAAAAAAAAAAAAAAAAATAATCAGCTCACGAGTCCTCAAAAGGTAGGTCTAGAACACAGGTGCGCATGCGGCCCGTCAGCGATATTTTTGCGGCCCGCGACAGTGAATAAAAAACCCTATGTTTGCGGCCCGCCAATCATAATTGGCTAGAAAACACCTTGTTTTTTACGGTCCGACACCAATCATATGTAAAAAGTAACATTAAAACTGAGATTAAAAAGATGTAAAATCAGTGCTTGGAGGTTTTTGGAAGCTCACTGAAAACATCAAAGTTTAGGTGCGGCCCTCGGTGTTAAATCAAAAATTCACTTTGGCCCTCCGACCGATTTTTATGCCCACCCCTGGTCTAGAATTTTTTTTTTCTTTTCTTTGGCCAAAGGGAGGTGTCAAGACCCCTGCCCCCTCCCCCACTCGATCCGCCTGTGTGAATTGTTGAGAAAATGTAACGGTAGGGGACTAGATAAACACTCTCTTTCTCTTCCTCTCTTCCTTCTTCCCAATTTCTTTTCTTAGAGCACTCGCATAGCAAAAATGAGGCGAAAATTGGTTCAGACGTACACGGCGCCCTTCTCTTTTTATAATGCAAGTTTGCTATACTTGGTCCAGACGTACAGGGCGCCCTTCTGTTGCTAGCTAAGTATAAACAGACGCGCGCGGCGCCCTTCTTTTTTCACTAATGGAGGAAAACTTTATCACTAATCAGAGTCCGGTCATTTTGTGTCTGTCATTTTATTGTTTTTAATCATTTATAGATAGATCCAGCCGTACGAGGCGCCCCATTGTTTGTATTCCCACCATACATTTCGGTGGAACAGTTTTTTTTTCTGTGGAGAACTCTATCTTTGTGTTTCTGTGATCTTTGATATAAGCAAATCATATGGGTATAAAACAGGTTGTTTTTTTTTTTTTTTTTTTTTTGTCCAAGAAAATTTAATAATCTGGACAGAGCATGACTCAAATATCCTATAGGCCTATAGCTTCTCTTTGAGATAATTTAGGAGATTTTGTTTTCATTCACAAAAATCAACAAAAACAAGGAAGATTGTAGATGAGAAAATGTGCTCGATTATAAACTGTTACAGAGCTCGGTGTGATATTATAATAAATCGTAGATAGAGCCGTTTTAGTCTGGTAGAGGTATGAAATAAAAACACTGGTAGCACTTATAGACTTTAATAATTATTTAATGCACAATCTTTCGCCTGATTGAAGTTAGTCTATAAAGTCTTACTACCAGTGTTTTTATTTTATTACAATACAGTAATACCAAAGGCCCACTTTTATGTTAAGAATTTATTGTATTTTAACACGGCCCTAGGAAGAACAGCCATTGGCTAAGTCTGGCCACACATGTATAAATAAAGTTTATTATAATTTCTTTTAAGGTCATGTTTCTCTACTGCGGGTTTCCTGTTCTATAGCTTTTACTTTAATTCATTCATTTCCATTTAGCTCTCATAATTGGAGTAACCTTTGCATTATCGCATAGGCCTTGACTTTAACAACCCTATTGCTTTGTTCCACTTCATTTGATGCTATACCTATAGCTCTCCCTTCATACACATATAGTGTGATAGTTGATCATGAGGTTTAGATACAAGTACTGACTGACCAGTTAATTTGTATAAAGTCCTACTTAAACATGAACAAAATATATATCTGTCAAAAGCTTGGCCAAGCATGCACTACACTGGGTTTTGTCTGGCGTGCACTGCTTGTTGCAGATAATGATTAAAAATAAACACATCGTGAAGCTAAACAACTACCAAAATAACAAAAAATAAAAAAGGAAAAACATATTTTCCACCTGTATACAATATTTTACACAGCAGTTATATAATAAGAGAAATGAATAATAATATTGAAATGCTCTATGATTAAATAGGAGGATATAACAATACAGGTTATTAAGACTAAATATAGGTGGTAATTTATATAGAATTAATTATTTTTATTGAGTATGACGGTTAGTTATATACATTAATTCCTGTGTATTAAATTACATCTTGAAATATAGGAGAATTTTTAGGTGAAAATGAAGATTCAAATAATTTGGTTTCGATCTTCAGTATTTTTCCCTGCTTAAGTGATTGCGTACCGTACTTTGGTGGTAGAGGATGAATATACCATGGATGAATATACCATGTGAACGCTATTTAGCTAGTTATTATTTGTTAATATAGAAATAATAAATATGAAACGATTGTTAAATGATTCCAGGTTGAGCAATGGGTAGTGAATGATGTTCAATTTAGAACTGTATTTGAGTTGCGTAATATCTTTGTTGAGTAGCAAAGATCTTATAAGATCTTTGCTGAGTTGTCATTTCTGCGTTGTGGGCGCTGGTTTGTGTTAGAGTATAATATTGGTTCTCCACACGAATCATCAACAGAAAACTCCCCAATATCTAAACAAGGAAATTTAAATGAAAATTAAATATTGCTTTACAAAGCTTTACAGTAATCACACAATTTTCAAAGTTGTGTAAATACCTTGTCTTTCACTGGAATGCAATGTATTTTTCTTGCAAAAGTTCTCAGTGTATGAGTATGCGTAGTCGTTTTCAGTGGCATATCTAGGGGTGCGGTGGGGCGGGGGGTTGGACACACCGGCACACACACCCCTCCAAAAAATACTCGGCCTCCTCACAGTCTTCTCCCAAAAATCACAGTCAAGTACTGTATTTAAAGTCAACTAAAATCACCTTATTTTGCTAATTAGCACCCCTCGACTGACCATCGAGCCCCTCCTACTTTACCTTCGCGCTTCCTATCAGCTCCCCCATTTCAAGACTTCCAGATAAACCACTGGTCATTTTCAGCGTTTTGGGCGCTTGTGTTACCTAGTCTTTTATTAGAGTACAATGTCGTATTTTTTATGGATGTCCTCGGGATATGAAGTGAGTAGTCATTTTCAGCCTAGAATGAATCCCTCGGATCAAATATATAATCTGGACGCTCACCAATATCTAAACAAAAAATTACCGGATGTAAATGATAACAAAATGATGCTTAACAAAGCATACAATAATCATGAACTCATTGTGTAAATTATTTGACAATAAACATAGGTGTGAAATAAATTATAACAAAAAGACCGCAAATATATTGATGATAATGATAGGCCTATTATCAGTAATTATGATTTATACAATAATAATAAACCTCAAATCAAAGCAGAGCAACATCCTGAAAATCGAAAACATCGATGACGGAAACTAAAAGATCGTTTATAGTTTAGAAAAGATAAGGTTTTAATATAATGCCATGTACAGACTATAAACTCATGTGACATACCTACATATGGTCACGATGAGATCACATTATTATATAGGAACATTATGACTATATTTGAGCATACGACTTCGTTTTTGGCAAAGAAAATTTGATAGTGTGGACAGGCAGAGCTAAACATGTACACATTTTAAAATTTTAGGAGGGAACTACTATATTTTAGACTAAAGTTAATTATTTAATCAGTTAAGACAGGCATTTTTGAAGCACAGTTGCGAAGAGTAAATCTCAAGCTACATTATAGCCGAAATTTTGATAAACAGTTTAGAATGTTTATAAATTTATAACTTAAGGACCGTACGGGTAGTGCAAAATAATAATATTGTATTTGTATTTGTGCCAAAGTATCCGCACTAACAAGAGGTTATACTTCTTACCGACGTTAGTATACTGTCTTTCGCCTTCAACGCGTGTGTCGCTAGGCACACCTTTAGCTTGAAGAGGTATGCTGTGTCTTTAAAACAATATTTTATTAACGATATTTTATTAAGGTTTTAATAGAAAAACAATCATATGAGTCAAAATAAGGAACAACATAGGCTCTCTACTTTCTCCACCAATTAAAATATTGGAGGAAGTATAATGCTATTCAATAGTTTTTCGTGTTTTCACACTGACTGAATTTTAATAGCCACATAATAGTAATAATAGTAGTAACAGTAATAGTAGTAGTAATAACAATAACAATAACAACAACAACAACAGCAGCAGCAGCAACAACAACATCAACAACAACAACATCAACAACAACAACAACAACAACAATAATAATAATAATAATAATAATAATAATAATAATAATAATAATAATAATAATAATAATAATAATAATAATAATAATAATAATAATAATAATAGAGAACAACATGGGCTCTCTACTTTCTCCACCAATCAAAATATTGGAGGAAAGTAAAGTAAAATCGTATTCAATGAATAGTTTATAGAATATAGTATGTTTTCACACTGACTGAAATAAAATCTTAATAACCACATAGGCCCAATAATTATAACGGTAACATAAACCTACAGGTTGTATAACAATTTATTATATATATATATAACAAATTATAACAATGTACGTGCTATATTAATAATAATTATATATAATAATTATAAAATGATAGGCCTACTTATTAACAATAATAATAATAATAATAATAATAATAAGAACTTGCTGCCAATATTTCTGCATTACCTTGTTTTCTGTCTGTGTTTCTTGACTCTGATATAAAGCAGCAGGCCTACCAAGGCAAGCAATAACATCACAGCCGCTACAGATATCGGAACAGAACCTTTAAATTGTGCTTTTGGCGCAGGGGTTGCTATTATATAAGAACGATGGGAATTCAAATCAGTATTTAATTTCTCAATAATATTGATTTTAAATGAAATCATTTTACTCTTCAGCTACTGCAAAAAAAGGCTGTAAAGGTATTTTATACAAAATTGGAAAATTAAAGGATCAACTTACAAAGGTTACAACATCAAATTTTGAAATTGTCTGTTTTTAGGTTAAGTAGGCCTAATATTTTAGGGTTTTTTCGGTATTCTTAATATATGACATGGTTTTTACTATTTTTAAAACTATAGAAAATAATTGTGGATAAATTAACCATTTTCTGAAAGGGAATTTAGAGATAAATAAAAAATTAAAAAATTCAGAAGATATTAAGTGCAAACATGTATAACCACATGGCCATAACTAATGTACTAATGTATAATTTTGAAATTGTCTGTTTTTAGGTTAAGTAGGCCTAATATTTTAGGGGTTTTTTCGGTATTTTTAATATATGACATGGTTTTTACTATTTTTAAAACTATTGAAAATAATTGTGGATAAATTAACCATTTTCTGAAAGGAAATTTAGAGATCAATCAAAAATTTAAAAATTCAGAAGATGCAAACATGTATAACCACATGGCCATAACTAATGTACGTATCATAATGGAAAAAGACTAAAAATTAGATAATTGAATCTAACATGACCATTAATTAGTTTACAGATAGAGAAGCGAAAGACAGGGACACCCAGCAAATGTACATTATTGCAAAGGTAGACCTATATCTTATGAATGTTATAATTTTCAAGGAGAATAAGATAGCAACAGTAGACTAAATAGGGGTCAAATTAGGTCAATCGAATGATATGCCATATCTCAATCATAAACATGGGTAACGTACCTCCTCCAAAAATATTTCAATTTTACCTGACTGTTATTCGATACATTCACCACTTTCTTTCATGTCCATATTCTACTCTCAGAAATAATTATTTTGATGGCATTTAGAATGTTATTACCGGTATTTATTATCACTACCGTTACTATTAGTGTTATTGTTAGCATTCTTCTTCTTATAATAATTAATAATAGGGCCTAATAATAATAACAATATAATAATAATAATAATAATAATAATAATAATAATAATAATAATAATAATAATAATAAATATTTATATAGTGCCAATTAAAAATGTATCAAAGGCGCTAAGTGAGGAAGTAACGCAAGTCAACGTTTCAGTATAAAAATGTAAGTTTTAAAATTGTTCTTAAAAGAAAGCAAATTAGACTAATCGCGAACAAAAAGCGGCAAGAAATTCCATGTAAAGGGGACTTGAAAAGAAAAAGCACGGCGTTGAACATAAGCTTTTGATTTGCCTTTACGAGACGGAATTGTCAAGAGAATTTTAGATGAGGAACGAAGATGGCAAAGAGGCATATATTGTGTGGTGAGTAAGGGATATATATTAAAATGTGAGTAAATAAAGAGATTGATGAAAGCAAAGTGACTTGAAAGTCAACAAAAGTAACTTGAAAATAGCACGTTGTCTTATATTGACCCAGTGTAAATTTTTAAAGATGGGATTTATATGATGATGGCGAGGTGTAAGGGAAACAATACGGGCAGTAGAATTTTGGACTCTTTGTAAACGCATAATTGTGACATCAGGTAAAAAGATAAAAGAATTACAATAATCTAATTTTGATGAAATAAAGGCGTAAAAGTGTTTCGGCAGATTTGGTGAGAATTATTATTATTATTATTATTGTTGCTGTAATCGTTATTATTATTACAATTTATATTACTAATATTATTATTATTATTATTATTATTATTATTATCATTATTATTGCACATACTGTAGTTTAAATTTTTATCATATTCTACTCTCATAATTATTTTGATGGCATTTAGAAAAATACTTTTTTTCTTTTGACTTTTTTATTTATTATTTATTTATTATTATTATTATTATTTATTATTATTATTATTTATTATTATTATTATTATTATTATTATTATTAGTATTATTATTATTAGTATTATTATTATTATTATTATTATTATTAATATTATTATTATTATTATTAATATTATTATTATTATTATTGTTATTAATTATTATTATTATTATTATTATTATTATTATTATTATTATTATTATTATTATTATGTTGTGATGATGTTGTTTGTATGTTCTTTCATTTTATTAAAGAGGGCCCCTGAATGTCAGTTAACCTACTGGGCTAAACTAGAAGGGTTACCTCTTTAAAGATGGTTGAAAAAAAAAATTTAAAAAAAATATACCCACTCTGTCCCAAGACCCTGTTACGCGCCTGGTGTTAGCGCCAATGTGTGCCCTTGTGCGGACAGGAGATGTGCCCCACCCACCTCTGAAGCTGGTAACCTTGTTTTTGCAAAATAAATTGATGCAATTTGCTGTTATAGGCCTAATCAATAAATTTAAGATAGATCATTTTAACCTAAAAGAAGGGCCTCAATGTGTATAGATGGTGAAAGAA
>NW_022756308.1:59981-73732 GCF_011630105.1 Anneissia japonica
TAATTTTGAAATTGTCTGTTTTTAGGTTAAGTAGGCCTAATATTTTAGGTTTTTTTCCTGTATTTTTAATATATGACATGGTTTTTACTATTCTTTTTAAAACTATAAAATAATTGTGGATAAATTAAGCATTTTCTGAAGGGTAATTTAGAGATCAATCAAAAATTAAAAAATTCAGAAGATATTACGTGCAAACATGTATAACCACATGGCCATAACTAATGTATGTATCATAATAGAAAAAGAATAAAAATTAGATAATTGAATCTAACATGACCATTAATTAGTTTATAGATAGAGAAGCGAAAGACAGGGACACCCAGCAAATGCACATTATTGCAAAGGTAGACCTATATCTTATGAATGTTATAATTTTCCAGGAGAATAAGATAGCAACAGTAGACTAAATAGGGGTCTACAAATTAGGTCAATCGAATGATATGCCATATCTCAATCATAAACATGGGTAACGTAGCTCCTCCAAAAATATTTCAATTTTACCTGACTGTTCTTCGATACATTCACCACTTTCTTTCATGTCCATATTCTACTCTCAGAAATAATTATTTTGATGGCATTTAGAATGTTATTATTTAACTACCGTTACTATTAGTGTTATTGTTATCATTCTTCTTCTTATAATAATTAATAATAGGGCCTAATAATAATAACAATATAATAATAATAATAATAATAATAATAATAATAATAATAATAATAATAATAATAATAATAATAAATATTTATATAGTGCCAATTCAAAATGTATCAAAGGCGCTAAGCGAAGAAGTAAAGCAAGTCAACGTTTCAGTATAAAAAAGTTTTAAAATTTTTCTTAAAAGAAAGCAAATTAGACTAATCGCGAACAAAAAGCGGCAAGAAATTCCATGTAAAGGGGACTTGAAAAGAAAAAGCACGGCTTGAACATAAGCTTTTGATTTGCCTTTACGAGACGGAATTGTCAAGAGAATTTTAGATGAGGAACGAAGATGGCAAAGAGGCATTGTGTGGTGAGTAAGAGATATATATTAAAATGTGAGTAAATAAAGAGATTGATGAAAGCAAAGTGACTTGAAAGTCAACAAAAGTAACTTGAAAATAGCACGTTGTCTTATATTGACCCAGTGTAAATTTTTAAAGATGGGATTTATATGATGATGGCGAGGTGTTAGGGAAACAATACGGGCAGTAGAATTTTGGACTCTTTGTAAACGCAATTGTGACATCAGGTAAAAAGATAAAAGAATTACAATAATCTAATTTTGATGAAATAAAGGCGTGAAAGTGTTTCGACAGATTTGGTGAGAATTATTATTATTATTGTTGCTGTAATTATTATTATTATTATTATCATTTATATTACTAATATCATTATTATTATTATTATTATTATTATTATTATTATTATTATTATTATTATTATCATTATTATTGCACATACTGTAGTTTAAATTTGTATCATATTCTACTCTCATAATTATTTTGATGTCATTTAGAAAAACACTTTTTTTCTTTTGACTTTTTTATTTATTATTTATTTATTATTATGATTATTATTAATTATTATTATTATTATTATTATTATTATTATTATTATTATTCTTATTATTATTATTATTATTATTATTATTATTATTATTATTATTACTACTATTATTACTATTATTACTATTATTATTATTATTATTATTATTATTATATTTTATTTTATGTACATACAGTACCGTAGTTTAAAGCAAGTTATAATATGGTAGCTGACATAGGCCTATGTATAGGGAAGACTTTTCTTTGTTTCTACCATCTTCTATGACAACATAAAAATTATAAATTATGAATTAATTGCCCACCATCAGTGTTGCCTTGTCTGGATATAGGCCTACGACAGGCTATTCCTTCCCAGCCATCTTTGCAAACACATTCACCGGACCTCTTGCAATACCTGGTGTTTTTTGGAATACAACTACAATTCTGACTGCAGTCAACTCCATAATTCCAATCAGGACATGGATTTTTACATTTACTTCCTCTCCAGCCTTCCACACAGTTACACTTCCCATTGGTCTTGTTATAGGAAACAATGTTTTCTTGTTCGCATGTATGTATTTTGAGGCAACATGCTCCATAGAAAGGGTCGGGGCAGCTGACATTACAATAACATCCATGCAATCCAAAATGACAGTGGCACACCGAAGAATGGTTGGTGCAGACATAGGTGGTGTTGTGTTGTATGGACTCCGACCTGCACTCACATTGTTTTTCACATTGTGGCCCAAACCATCCCGGTTTACAGACACACACACCAGAAGCACACACTGCAGAATTTGGTGGATTAGAGGAGGACAGTGATTTCACAGACATGATTAAACTCAAAATGCCAATGGTTACCTATAAACACGCAATAAAATTATGATCACAATGGATACAGCACTATAGAAATACCGTATTTATTCGAATTAACGCCCCATTTTGAATAAACGTACTGTGGCGCTTATTTTTTCCTCGAATGAACGCCCTTTAACAAAACTAATGGAAGCAACATCATTCTCAACAAATTCTATTAATATTCTATTCCAGTAGAATTACAATTTTTCGAACCTGGCTGGGATTAAAAAAAGTTATTTTGGCGGTAATTTAAGTGTTGTAGTTCCACATTTACAAAGAAACTAAGTTGCGTTTATTTGAGTGTCATATCCATTTTATACCAACAAAATAAAATAAGCCCCCCCCCCCAAAAAAAAAGCCCTTCTCAACAACAATCTTAAGGGCCGTTTATTCAAATGGGAATACTATTTTACTTTTCAACTTCCTACCATAAAACATAACCAAGTATACTTCGACATAGGCCTAGCGAGTAATTACGGTAATTAACTAAAATAATTCTGAAATTTTTATCCTCTATCAGCTAGCCAACAGGACGACTGGTAACGATAAATCTACATAGTAAAGTTTACACTAGGTAAAATCAAAACAGTGAATATTGACAACAATAATATTTGTCCAAAACTAATGCATACATAATTTGATACGCAATGCTGAATATAAGTTATATATTGTTTAATTTTAAAGGAATAAAACGTGTTCTTACCGTAGATATATACATTTTCACTTCTGTCTAAAATCATGGAGCCAAATATACGACAAACAACACAATTGTTTTTATTTTTTGTAATGAAATGGCGTTCTTGTGATGTTGTTTTAGTGAGTACGGTACTGTATTTATGTTTCAGTGAAGTTGGGTCTCGGTTTTGCTACAAGGGTGTTGGACACTGTGCCATCGTCATTCTCAGCTTCCTGTCAATCAGCTTATTTTATACTGTATTTTGTTAAATTTGAAAAAAAATAGACTTAAATTTATTTATTTCTATTAATCTGAAAGAGCATACATGAAAATACAGAGATAATAAATTGTATAATGCACATTGTACATGTCGCTTGTACATTTAGCATGTCTGAATAGCAGAGGACACAACTGGCGTTCTGCGGCGTCAGTGATAATCAATAATGATGATGATGATTCACTGAAAAAATTTCCCATTTTTCGATGGTTCACTCGATTATGTACTAATGAGGCAACACACGTGGTTACGTGCTTGTGCATTCTTTTTGTTTTTGAGCCTGCTCTAATGGAAAAGGATACAAGGATAACGGAAAATATATGTTATTATTTTTATTATTAAATGCACAATTATTTAAAAAAAAAAGACATGAACTGTCTTACATATAATACATTACACTAAATCGGATGTAAATGATTAATGACTCAATACTGGGAATTTCCATTTCTATATCAGTTTGTTCGATCGTATAGCAATATAGGTCCGACTGTATTTCTGATATGTTTTAAGAAGAAAACAATTGAACAATATCTCAGGTATAATGTTTAAATTGTTCTTAAACTGAGGGGATATTTGCTTTAGGAAGATCTGTGCAAAGCTATTGAATAGTAAGGCCCAATTGAATACTGTAGACCCAACGGAATTGATGACTGGGCCTGTAAAGGGGTGTCTACAGTATAAACTGATTCTCTTACAGATTGTATTGACAGTACGCTGGAATCATGAAGAGAGAATAGACCTAGATTAGACATAAGGTAATATTTTAGACAACTCGCATAGGCAAATTATTTGTTTGTAATTAGAAAATTCGACCAATTTTGCAAGTCAGAGATTATAAAATTTATTTGGCCATGAAAATCGATCAATAAATGTACACCAGGTCCCCCCCCCCACCATCCTCTGTTCTCCTCCACTGCTGTCAGGAAATGCGTATGTAAAAAAATGACCAGGCGAAGTTTTAGCCTGATTTATCTTGGAGTCCTGCAGTTTGTCTGTTAGACGTTAAACTTTAAAACTAACTTGAAGATCTTATTTTGATAGGCCTATTATTGTTTACCTTTTGCAGTGTTATGTTATTGCTTGCGCCGCAGACTATGCTGGCTTTATCAGGTGCAGTATGATTACATTTAGTCTATAGGTCTAGTGCACGTGCTGTTTTATCCTCAAATGGATGCTTTGTCGTGAATGTTTGGGTCGCGAAGAAATTTTGATGGGTCGCGCAATCGCTTCAAATAAAAATAAAATTATGGTAGCAAACGAAAGTACCGACAAAAAAAAAAAACAAAAAAAAACCCGATGAATGTGAGTAAAGCGCTTGGTTCCACAAAATCGCTAAACGCTATAGCCGACAGTTTTCGTTGACACTAATTGGTTGGGGGGGGGGGGCAGCTTTCCCGATTACCACGGGGCCTGCGACGTAAGAGCAACGATTGCAGTAAAAGAACTGTAGCGATTCTTATACGCGATGAAATATATGGTTCATATCTGAATTCCATGTATTAGATGAAAAGACTGAAAACAGTGGCCCTATAACTTGAGGATCAATATTGCCGCTCCAAAGTCGGATTGATTGAAACTTTCTGTCGAGAAGTAAACAATCGCATAACGGGTATTAAATTTGGTGATCATTTTTTATGTAACAAATATGTACACTTTCAAATTTTAATTCCCAAAAACTGATTCTGAACCTATGGTACAGAATAACTTTCTTTGCTGTCAACAAAACTTCCTGAAAATAACAATATCGTGAGTAGAATTTCTTTAAGTTCGAATAAATATTGTAGTAATTACTTTTCAAATAAAGTGTTAAACAATACTTGGTGTGTTAGTGTCATTTATCTGTCTAAAGCTGTTTAAACACATGTAGAAAATAAAATTATTAAAAAAAAAAAAAAAAAAAGAAAAGAAAAGAAAAACTAGTGCGTGCTTCCAGTAAACACCGATATCTCTCGCACATGGTCAAAATGTAAATGTACGTCCTCGAATATAGAAAATATCGATCGAAGTAAAATACAAGGTATAACTAGGTATTTTTATACTTTTTACATTTAAATGACATCTTTCTTTAAATTAAAACATAAAATTAAATAATGTAAGGAAACTATAAATTCAAGGTAGTGGGTAAATCAGCCAAACCTGACCACAATAATCAGGGACGCGTCCAGGGGAGCCGCGCCCCCCCCCCCACTCTCCTTTGTACACAGTGTTAAAATGTTAAAGCTTGTTTTTGAGCCAATACAAATTCTTTCCTGTGATCAATGGATACTTCTAACTACGTATGCATCAGTACTCGTTATACACAGGTCTAGGCCTACTATAACACATGCTTAAGCGTGATTTTTAAAAATCCATAAATCCCAGGACAAGTTTTTTAAGATACAGAAACGTGATACTGTATGGTTCAGTTTGGTTTTTATCCTTTTTTATAATTATAGTATTATGTATAACGTGCTCTGACGCATATTTACATTATTATTCAAGTATTCATTTTGAGTGATCCAAGGAAAGAATTTGTATTGGCTAGCAGGAACAAGCTTTAAAATACTAACATTGTGTACAAAGGAGGGGCAAGCCGCAGCTCTCGAAGCCCCCCTCCCCCCACCCCTCCCTGGATACGTCCCTGCATACATGAAAATAGAGACCAAAGACAATGTAGTATTCGCAGATCAAAGCATGACTGAGTAACAGCAGCGAAGGCACAACCGGCGTCCCATACATTACTCGATACATGCCAATTTTCATTGACTGCATGACGCACTGTAGGAAATTCCAGCCTTTGAATGGTTTACTCGATTACTGCAGGGAGATGTAACACTGCAGTAAACGTGTGCATTTCTTGTTTTTGAGCCTGCCCTAATGAAGAAGAAAACAATATATCGGACAATGTATGCTTTTTGTATTTCTGCATACTCAATAGGCATGTTTTAAACATGCCTATTGACAGTAACTGTTTTACGTATAATACATTTAATCGGATGTCAATGATTAATGACTCAATGCCGGGAATTCCCATTCTTTATCGGTTCATTCGATAATGTAGCAATATACAATAGGTCCTGCTGTATTTCTGACTTGCTTAAAATTGTATTGGCCTAAAGGAGAAGAAAAAAATTGAACAATATCTCAGGTATAATGTTTTAGCTCTCCTTTAAACCTAGGGAATATTTTGCTTAGGGAGATTTGTAAAAAGCGAATGAATAAGGTCCAATTGAATAGACCCAATGGGAATTGACTACTAGGCCTGGAAAAGGGGTGTCTATACGAATCAATAGACATCTTGAAGGGATGACAATCAACCCAAGTCAGGGGTGCGTAACCAACAGAAATCAGATAAGCTTTAGGCTGAATTCTTGTCCTCATGTTATCTAAAAATTCATAACTCTATAACAGAGGGTCGTATCACATAAATTTTTTTCTGGAAAATGTTCTCAAAATATTATTCTACACCACTTGTAGCTAAACGCTCATACAGCGGGCATCTTGACCTAAGAAAGTTATTTGGTAAGGCCCCATAAACAATTATTAGTTTATCACCTTCCAATCACTTTTGGTGAAACTCGGATTTTTTTTTTTTTTTTTTTTTTTTTTTTTTATCAACATATATTTTTACTGTATTTCAAACTGTCGTTTTTCCATTATTTCACTTGAAAAGCTCAGGATTTCTTGCAAATATGTTTACTGGTACAACAAAAACATATTTTTTTTACAAATTTGATTCCATTCTTATGACTTTTTATATAATGTGTCCCGAAGCATTGATTTACTTGTGAACATCGGTAAAATCTCCCTCCCTCATCAGTTTTTTTATTCTTTGATAGGGTGATATTTTTTATGGGGCTATCGACATCGTAAAAGTGATTATTAACCTGTCGAAAGGTCATTTGATGGGTTTTTTTTGTTTTTTTTTTAATCTTAGGCCTAGTATCGGTGTCCAAACTATTAATTTATATAGGCTAGGTCTATCCAATTCAAGCCAACATTGGAAAACGTTTTAAAATAATATTTGTTTTTATTCCCCGACGATTCTCCAACTTCCCTGACGGGAAGGGTCCCCATCAAATTGGATTTCGCATTGAATTTATTTGTCCATAAAAGTCGATTTAAATGTACCCCAGGCACAAGTCCTGCTCCCTCCTGCCCCGTTCCCCTTTACTGTTGTCTGGAAATCTTTATGCAAAACAAAATGACCAGGCGGACTTTAGCCGGGGACCTTATTTTCTTGAGAGTTTTGCAGTCTATGTTTAATTGTTAGACGCTAAGCTTTAAAACTTGAAAATCATAGGCCTATTATATTTGTTTACCTTCTGCAACGTTATGTTATTACTATCAAATATATAGGAAAAGGAAAGATAAGAGAATAATAAATATTGATTTATATTTATGAAATATATATATATATATATTTGTATATAATGTGTTTACGATGCTACGCTAATTTTTAGTATTAGTAAAAAGTATTTATTTGAATAAATGCTCCTCGAATAACTTCCCTCTCTCCTAGAGCCTCATTTAAATAAAACCGCTCCGAGCGTTTATTTTTCCCTCGAATAAACGCCTTTTCCACCCCTAAAGGAGGAGCGTTTATTGTTTTCAGAAGGGTTTGTGAGGGGCGTGTATTCGATGGGGCGTATAATGTACCGTATACGTACCGGTATATACTCAAATAAACACCCCTTAATTTCACTGTAAATACGGAAATACAACACATAATTTACCGTCAAAATGTGTTATTGCGTGGTCATAAAGACTTATTAATCTCAACCACTTTAAAAAAAATAGAATTCTACTAGAACATTAATAGAATGTGTTGAGAATGATGTTCATTGTTACTTCGATTATATTTTTTTAGTTATTTAGGATGGAGTTTATTCGAGGAAATAAGCTCCTCGGGGCGTTTATTCGTGGACCATTGTTGTTTTTCAGTCGTTTGCCTTTTAATTCAAATACATTTAATAAGAATGTAGCAAACTGGACTAGCTGTATATAGTGAGTGCATATAGCACTAAAGGCCTATATATAGCCTTATATCACTGTTCCGAGTACTTGTTTTCTCTCGTGCTACAACGGCTCACCTTTGTAAGACATATACTCGTCACCATTACTGACGCTTGTACTTTCAAAAGCTAAGGCTGTTGCCTTCACATACACTCATCCGTCGTTCTGTTTCTCTTTGGAAATCATTGCCTTCATACTGTTTTCCTTATGTTTACCAACCTTCACAACTTAAGTTTCTCGTGAAACAATAAAGTTTGACATATCTTTTCTTATCTTAATAATAATGAAATATTGTCGTCGTTATATTTATCGAGCCATTTTTACACTTGTATAATTAATTTTGTTAGGCATTTGCCAACGGAAAATGAATTTCTTTATTTGTATTTTACGAGAAAGACAATAAAGTTCGAAAGTTATCTAAATTAAAAATACTGTAACTTTATTTTACGAGGACAATAAACTTATAAAATTAAAGTTAGTAATTGTATGAATATTTAGCTGTATCACAAGGAAGTGTATCACTTGTTTTACAGAAACCAAAATGTCTGCCAAGAAGAAAATTTCCAATAATGCAGTTGCAATGACTGACATTGCATCGGTACCTGTGAGATTTCCAAACAAGACACAAAAGCAAATGAAGTCAGCAGATATCTTACGAAAACCACAACCAATCACCGACAAGAGAATTAAACCGACTTGTGACCAGTTCGTTTTGGACCCACATCCCACTGGAGCTGAATTGAAAATGTGTAATCTCTTCAGACACCCTAAAATCAATCACGACGATTTCCTGGTTCTCCACGTTCACGTCGATTTTCCAGGCAAGAATCTGTTTGAGTTTCTTTCTAATGGATTACTTGTAAGCCAAAGGCCTTACAGAGGAAAGCCAAAGCGGTACATATTTTTTGGTCACAGTGCTTCTCAACTAAGGAACAGAACTTGCTTCTTGTACGACGAGAAACTTGGCGACTTTAATGATATCATACAAATGTTTGGAGATTTCAGCTGCATCAACAACGTTGCCAAGAGGGCAGCACGTATTGGATTGTTGCTCTCTACCGCAAACGAGGTGCTACAACTGCGAGATGATGATATCACTAAAGAGACAGACATAGAACGAGATGGATATAACTTTACAGATGGTTGTGGGTCAATATCAGTAGAATGTGCGACTAGAATAACTGAGGCAATGGGTCAAACGGAGCTGTATAAACACCAAGTTCCTCCAGTTCCATCGGTCTTTCAAATAAGATTAAAAGGATGTAAAGGAGTGTTAGTTGTTGACCCAAAGTTACCTAGAGGGATCAAGATAAGAAACTCATTGGTAAATATCTTATTTATATAATTATAATGTATTGTATCAGTGCATAATGATAATAATAATAATAATAATAATAATAATAATAATAATAATAATAATAATAATAATAATAATAATAATAATAATAATAATAATAATAATAATTTTATTTTAACCCTAGTTTGTATTGTACTGCAGGAAAAGTTCTCTTGGAAATTATCTGAGCCCCACATCCTTGGAGTGGTTGATGATGGGATCTCCAAGCCATATGCGTATGGTAACCTAATTAAGCACTTCATACGGATTCTGTCAGCTCTGGGTGTTCCGGATAAAGCGTTTCTTAAGCTACAGACATCGTTCTTTGAAGAACTACACCAGCTGGAAAAAGACAAGTGGATAGCAATTAAACACTTATACATAAGTGGGCGTTCTGATCTTGCCGAAAGAGTGATATCCATGACATATGATTACTGTTCCAACCAAGAAATCAGAGAAAAATTAGAGAGCATTCGAAGGAAGGTCTTTGACGATAGAAAAACTGGTGCCTCTGATAAGCTCGAACGAACCAAGAAGTCTAAAGCTGAAGGCCTGAACATCAGAGCAGAGTTGTCAAGGAATGTCTTTGGGGTATGTGATAACTCTAACACACTCGAAGAAGGCACTGTGTTTTTCCAACCAACCATACGTGGAAAACCCGTTGTTATTAAAGGGAGAGTAATCGTTGCTAAAAGCCCGAGCTATTATCCTGGCGATATTAGGGTACTGACATGTGTAGACAATAAACACTGCAGACATCTTGTTGACTGTGTGGTCTATCCCGTAAAAGGCAAGTCAATTTTTAAGAACAGAATGATTACTGAAAAAACACAGTTGACAACATTTAAATTGAATATTCATTATACAATAACTCGAATAGAATAAAACATTTACTGTATATCTGTCCAAAGACAGTGGCCCGTGTTCTGCTTTTATTCTTTCCTGTGGCTGAATAATGATTCTGCCTGAATATTATGAATAAACGTTTTACAGCAGAATTGACATTGTAATTAAAAATATATTAAATAACGATTCTGTTCTATGCCGATACTCATCAACGCTTGTTCAGCATATAGATGTTTACACATCTCACACCCCTTTGTTATCACAATTTGTTTTCAGTGTGTGATAGACCTGTGTACCAATCAATGAACAACTAGCATCTTTGAGATAATAAAAAATAATATAATTATAAATGTGTTTATAATTCAGGAAAAAGACCCCACTGTGACGAAATTGCAGGAAGTGACCTGGATGGCGATAAGTACTTCATCTGTTGGGACCCAGATTTGGTTCCAAAACAACACTGGAAACCAACATCCTATCAAGGTAATCTTACAACTCTGTGTCTTTTCTCAAGCCCAGAGATTAGAATAAACCCTAGAATGTGCATAAGAAAAACAATAATGAAAGTTTCAGATGTGGTCTATCCCGTAAAAGGTAAGTCAATTTTTAAGAACAGAATGATTACTGAAAAAACACAGTTGACAACATTTAAATTGAATATTCATTATACAATAACTCGAATAGAATAAAACATTTACTGTATATCTGTCCAAAGACAGTGGCCCGTGTTCTGCTTTTATTCTTTCCTGTGGCTGAATAATGATTCTGCCTGAATATTATGAATAAACGTTTTACAGCAGAATTGACATTGTAATTAAAATTATAGTAAATAACGATTGTGTTCTATGCCGATACTCATCAACGCTTGTTCAGCATCTGGATGTTTACACATCTCACACCCCTTTGTTATCACAATTTGTTTTCAGTGTGTGATAGACCTGTGTACCAATCAATGAACAACTAGCATCTTTGAGATAATAAAAAATAATATAATAATAAATGTGTTTATAATTCAGGAAAAAGACCCCACTGTGACGAAATTGCAGGAAGTGACCTGGATGGCGATAAGTACTTCATCTGTTGGGACCCAGATTTGGTTCCAAAACAACACTGGAAACCAACATCATATCAAGGTAATCTTACAACTCTGTGTCTTTTCTCAAGCCCAGAGATTAGAATAAACCCTAGAATGTGCATAAGAAAAACAATAATGAAAGTTTCAGACGTTCACTAATAAAGTAAATCTCTGATTGTTCCATTTTGTAGAAATATTATATAAGATGTGTGGTCATGAAATTTTAAATAATCAAAACATCTACAAACACTTTTATTTATTGTCTTTAGGAGGGAAGTCGAAAACGCAGAGTAATATAACTACCGATGACCTTATTAGGTATTTCGCTTATTACGACGTACGTCTCGTTGGAAAGTTTTCAAATCTCCTAGAAATGTGGGCCGATATTGCTGGCATTGATTCACCTCAATGTATGGCTCTCGCTAATTTATTCAACCATGCCATTGACGCAGCCAAAACTGGTGAAAATGTTAAAGTTCCAAAGAGTCTGATGGTAAAATCTCGGAAAGGTGAAAAGATGTTTGTTTGTGAGAAGATGGTTAATAATGCCAAATGTTTGAGTGGGGACATCAAAGAAAGTGTTCCCAAAATCGAGAAGGAGATGAGAGAGGAATATGGTGAAGAATCAGAAGAATATTCAACTTTTGTCGATGCTGCTTCACTTGTCTACAAGGCAAGTTATACTGCTCCTCTTGACGATATAGACGTTAACAATCACGACTTGGCATTACGGCGTAGTAGAAGTGGGATCGTAAGACTCCTAATGCTAAGGCATGATCTAGAAATCCGTGAAGAAACAACTGTATTGTCAAATGAAATAATGGACGCGTCCGAAGAGACCATTTCTTCTTTATTACAGAAAAACAATTGGCCTGCCGATGACTTTAAACTTTTTCGGATGCTGTACAAATGGTGTCAGAGACATGAAAAAATGAATCTGCTTTCGAGATTTTGCCAGCTAATTGACTTTTCGACATTCACGAGACTACAGAGAGAATTGGCAATGGTTGATTGTCCAGATAGCATTGAACAAATCCAAGGAAGGCATTCTGGTCTTCAATCTTCGTCCATTTTGTCTGCGGAAGATGTTGCTAATCTCAACTCTGAAATATCACCAACAAAATGGTCTTTGGTGTACACAGTGCTAAACCAAGATGAAGAAATATTTTCATGGGAAGATATCTTAAGTAAGATGTCAGATGATCTTCTGAAATTACTTGTGTGCAAGTTTGACCTCGGTGGCACCTGGGTCATAACAATTTTTGTACCGGGAGCACTTGAACTTTTGCAGACGTCAAATGACACTACAACCTTGCCTGATCTGAGAGCATTTGTGTCAGTTCACGGATTTAATTCTCAAAATTGTATAGTAAATAAAGAAAATGTTGTACATGCAGTTCTTTTGCGTCGTAGCAGACTCCAAATCTACCCTGCTGATCAATCTACAAGAAATACATTTATTTGTATGATGGAAGAGGATGGTCGTACCAAGATGAGTGTTGCCCTTCAGAATTTCTCCAGTGGATTTAAAAGACGGTATCCAGATATATATCTGAGGCGCGAACCAATCATATCCTGTGAAATATTTCTAGGATTTTCGGATGTTAGGCAGTTACCAACCTATTTTGTAACAGACACAGATCCTCCGGAATTAAATCCAGAAATAGAACCTCCTGAATGTCCAGACTTTTTATATCGCCAGGAAGAATTTCCTGTTGTATCGAGTTCACGAGAGGCACATACTGAACATTCTAGGACCTGGTTTCAAGAGGTTGACAACAAATATAACGAGCTGAAGATGTTGGCAGCAAATGGAACGTTACTTAACTCGCAACTTCAGATGTTGTTTGCAATGGCCAACGGAGACTCCGAAGTAAGTCATCATGAGATCGTGAGATTCGGTAATCAATTATATTCAACCCAAATTTTAAAGGAAAGAATGAACTGTGACCTGCAATACATTGGATATTTATTTTTTTGGAAATAAATGTATAAAAAACTTTAGAAATTACATAGTATAATGTAAATTTGGCAGTTATCATGCTCCAATAATATGAATGATGATGAGGATAATGATGTTTATGATGATGATTGGGGCGCTTCGAGACATTTCACTACGGCATAATAATAATAATAATAATAATAATAATAATAATAATAATAA
>NW_022756308.1:76942-114543 GCF_011630105.1 Anneissia japonica
AAGAAGTAACGTTATTATGTCCTGTACATCTGCCGGCCTGCAGATAACATTGTTCATATTATAGATCAATCTGCAGTCACCGGAGAAGATAAATTTCCAACAAATTTCATATCATAGGCCCTATTTAAATTCAACGGCTGGATGTGCTGGTAAATATATAATGCAATGCATGCTATAGCATTTTGTAATAATTAGGAATGATTTTGTAAAATAATAGGTTTTAAAAAGTGGACCTTTTGGAATGGGGGGGGGGGGTGCATCCGCACCCTCTGCATCCCACCCCCTGCCTACGGGCCTGCACTATGGTCATCCGTTCTTATTTGTTGTCAATTAGATTGTATTCAGTACCTGTATCGGTGCAGGTACGAACTATATGACTGAGCAATACTTTCCTCATGTACTTCTGGATCTGTCTCTTATACACATCTAGATGTGTATAAGAGACAGAGCACCCTCTGCATCCCACCCCCTGCCTACGGGCCTGCACTATGGTCATCCGTTCTTATTTGTTGTCAATTAGATTGTATTCAGTACCTGTATCGGTGCAGGTACGAACTATATGACTGAGCAATACTTTCCTCATGTACTTCTGGATGAGGCATCACAGGCTACTGAACCGGCAGCGATGGTGCCTCTACAATATGGCTGCCAAAGATTATGTCTTGTCGGGGATGATAAGCAGTTACCTCCGCTAGTGAAGAGCTCAAATGCTGACCAGCTGGAAGTCTCTATATTTGAAAGGTAGCGCTTCCATTATTTTTTATTGATTCAACTCAGGGGCGGATCAGAATTTTTCGTTGAGGGGTGGGGCTACTGTTTTGAATCAACATCAACTATCCCAGCCCTACCATGGGATGATCCCCACATGATGCTGTTGTGGCTTATATCTGGTAATTTTAGAGGACTTAAATTTAATTTAGGCCAACATTCAATTCTATTATTTCACTGTAAAAACATAGATGCTGGAAAAATTTTAGGGGGTGTGTTAAAGCCTATTTATCTAAATCCACCCCTTCAATATAAAGCAGATTTCAAAAGTAAATGTAGGCCTACTGATTAAATTGATTAAAAATGATAAATGGATTACAAGTATAATAGCATGGACCATAGGTCCATGATAATAGTGTGTCTTCATAGAATATAGGGCAGCGAATTTTTTTTTTTCACTCAAATTTAAAAAAAAGATTAATTTACTGAATTAATATTTTCGACCATAAAAATATAAAATTAATCTTAGAGACAAACAATACAAAAACAATAGCCAGGGACAGCTAGAGCAAAAACAAACAAAAAACAACAACTCAAGAGAGCCAGTTGCCCCCGTCCAATGGCATAAAGAATACAGTGAAGACAATTGTTTTTCAACTGCGCATGCCCGTATCAATCGACATAAAAAACCATGATACACACAACACAAGTCGATTTACCTTGGATACGCGCATGCGCAGTTCGAACTACGAATTGGCTTATTGGAAGCATTTTTTTGTTTAAAGAAATTTTCTTAGCTTGACATAGTGTCTTTAAATATAACATGACCTTTTTTTAATTGTTCGTAGACTTAGGCAAACCTTTCCGACACATCTTCTGAACATTCAGTACAGGATGCATCCAACTCTAGCAGCATTTCCGTCTTTAAAGTTTTACGAGAATCAGCTACTGAATGGGGTTGATGCAAAAGACAGACCTCTTCCATGTGGATTTCCTCATAATAAAGGAAAGCCGCTGCTTTTCTTGGATACCTCCATGATTAAGGTAACAATCACGTGATCACCAACTGAGCTACGTACATTGTTTCGATTTGCTGTATTAATTATTTATTGTACTAGTACTTTTGACCAAAGGTCATCATCAGGTACTGATATGATAGTGGATATTGGAATCCACTATCCTATCAATATCTGATGATGACCTATGGTCGAAAGTAATAGTACAATAAATATCTTATTTTTAAACAGATACAGAACTTCGTTTGACTTCTTACTTTATATACAAATCTGTCTATGCAGCAACTTTTATTTACATATATATATATATTTTATATATATATATATATTATATATGTGTATATATATGTATTTATATATATGTGTATATGCCTATAATGTATATATATATATATGTATATGAATGTATATATATATGTATATAACAACCAAGTTTTTATAGTTTGATAATTATATATCATAATCTATATAGTTTAAAAAGGCAAAGCCCTTTAAAAATGTCAAGAAGTCTTTTAAACTCTTACTTAAATTAATAGTGTACTGAATCACTAATTGCAATTTTATTTTAATGCAATGTATGTTACATTTTCCTTTCTATAGAGCAGAGAGAAATCTGCTGGTGAGTCCAAATTAAATAGAGAAGAAGCCAATGAAATTAAAATACTAGTGGAGCAGTTGCTAAAAGCAAAAGATGTCAACGAAACAGAAATTGGAATTATATCTCCATATACAGCACAGGTATGCTACACATCATTCATATGCCTACATTGATTTGATTCGCAAGAGCGAATCCAGCAATGAATTAAAATTACAGGGGTTCATATTGGGAATTTTACAGACATACCTAAGCCCCATGCTAAGGTAGGAAATTGTATGTCTATGGCATCTCTAGATGGCGAAAATGGCACTCTCAGACTAATGTTTCAAATTATTATTATTTTTTTTATTTTCCAAAATTGTGTGGACCCAAGCCAGCTGTACTCCGCCCCACGTGAATCCGCCAATTGTTATATTAAAGAATAACAATATTAAAATATAAAGATTGTTATCGTTTTGAACATTATTTTAGCCTACATTCTTTAGAAAATGTTCGGATTCAAATACTAGGGAGTTTTTTCAAGCTTACGAAAACAATAACGAATACGGTTACCAGTACGTCATCAAAATGTTAGACAGCCCGTCCCCTACAGTAGCATGTCTGTAACAACGTAGTTGATTCACTGCCTTTTGTATGAATCAAGGATCATATCGAACTCGTACACCATACTGTAAAGAATATTGTAGGCACGAATGACGTATATGGTAATAACGTATTCGTTATCGTTTTCGTAAGGTTTCGAAATCTCCCTACTGAGTATGCAAATGAATAAATTATTCTCATATAATATTTGACCTACAGTATACAATAATTCTAATAATATTATATATTAAAATATTGCTTGTTGACTGGCGAATTGCATCTAGGTTCGTCTCTTAAAAGAGCTGCTTAAAAAACCAAAAATCGACGTCCGCACAGTAGATGGGTTTCAAGGCCAGGAGAGGGAAGTCATAATTTTTTCTGCGGTTCGCTCGAATGACGACAAACTTGTTGGTATGTATGACATAACATCTAGTCATTGCATCTTATACGTGGATTTAGCTGCCATAAATACTGTAATAAAGTATGGTGGTATGATGGTCTTGCCTATTACATTATATGTATTAGGACCAGCGTTCTATTTCAGAAAGTCAGTCGTTTATAGGAGAAAGGCGAACAGAAACAGTTAAGCCTATGTATTAACGTTCAAATTTAAGTAAAATAATCCGGCTAAATATAGTAATCTTTTAATATATTGTTTTTATATGTACTTTTTGACAAATTCTCTTGCCAGGATGAACATCATATTTTTGCGCCACTGGTGTTTGCTTGTCAATACTAACTTAGTACCTCTTATTCGAATTTAATATAGGATTCCTTGACAACGAGCGTCGTTTTAATGTTTTGTTAACCCGAGCGCGAAGAGGTATGATCGTAGTTGGGAATTCGACTACTTTGAGAAGCAGTGCTTTGTGGAGAGAATGGATAGACTGGACAGAACGCAATGCATGTAAGGCACATGTGAATCGTACGGATGGCCAGGTTACTGGACCTAGAAGTAGTCAAGGGAGGGACAGAGAAAACGAACATGCTAGCCAGGATGCGGCTAGAAATTACTCTGGAGCGAGGTCAAGAGATGGTAGAAGAGGTATGGGAAGAGGAGGTAGAGGAAGGGGAGGTAGCAGTAGGGGTGGTAGTAGTAAAGGGGGAAGGGGCATGGTCCAAAATTGGGAGCGATGGTAATTGATCTAAAACTTCATTGTAATGTTTGTACAAAGAGTACTGTTTTTTCCAATGAACGAAAATTGTAGATGTAAGGTGCAAACGCACACATACACACACGATAATAATCTAATTTCAATTACAGGTTATTACATATTAATGAAGGAATTACACAAGATTAAACAAAACGCGTTTGGTTATACATTTTGTATACTTGTGCTTCATGTTAATAGCGTACACACAAGTAACAAACTTGGACATCAAAGTAGATTAATTTGATAAAAAAAAAAATACAAATCTTTTCCTTGTATTAACCTTCGTTTTATGCATTATGAAAAAAAAGGCTGTTTGACTAAGTGACATATTAAAAAACGACATTGAAAGTTCTTATCAAATCATTGTGTATTGAATGAAAGCGCGAGTGACAAAACAAGAAGATGAGCATGCTACCGTCACCCCAAACAATAATAATGAAAAATAATTAACAGATGCAGCATAAAAGTCTAATGCACTAATATTGAAACTAATGAATGGTATCAAGTTTAGTTTAGACCAATTTTTTTTGTAACAAATATATACAGATGTTTTGATAAAGTAAAATGTATTTTCTTTAGAACTTATAATATGAATTCATGTATAGTTGAACTTTGTAAAGTAGCTTTACTAAAACAAAAAGTTCGTTCAAACTCTCAATGTATATTATATCTCTAAATAGTATTATAATTTGCTAATAGTCTATTACATTACTATGGAATCCGTGTATAGTTATGGCAATAATAAAGGTCAGATGATTTTTATAAGTGAAAATATTGTTCTACACATAATCAAAATAGAACTAAAATGTATGATTATACCACAAATGAATCGGAAGAGGTTTATAAAGATGTGTTGATTTCTGAAAGATGGAATTGTTGAAGAAGACGTTTGGTTTAAATAAATAAACGAAAACGAGGCATGTATAGCAGTATAGATAAAATAGGCCTAGGTGTGTTTTTGGAAATGACAACAGAATCGTTAAAGTAATATTTAGGTACCAAACGCAGGTAGTTAATACTGAACATTTGATTTTTTTTATCCAACTATTTGAACGATATTGCTGACGTGCTGTCGTACACAATACTTGTGAAAAAATTCGCAAGTGATTCGGGTGACAATCAAACCCATGACCTCTATATAACTAGCCTGATACCATAATTACTAGACTACCGAGCTTGCACTAAGTAACTAGTCTTGAATCCGATCCCCCAGCGGCTACTGCAAATGCTATTTCGCACCTATGATATTTTCCTGACGTAAACTCGCATCGAAATAGCATTTGCAGTTATCGCTGTTACTTGGGGATCGGATTCAACACTAGTCACTAATCGCAAGTCGGTAGTCTCAGCTCCAGGCTAGTTACTGGGGGTCATGGGTTCGATTCCCACCCGAATCACTTGCGATTTGTTTTCACAAGTATCTTGGAACGTACTGAGTATTCGGTAGGACAACACGTCAGGTAGGGCAAAACTTCACACCTATGATATTTTCCTGACGCAAACTCACATCGAAATAATAGAAATATCTTAAGAAGAAACCGGTACATATGTGAAATATAGGTTACTCAGTCGGAAAATTTCAATGATGCTCAATGAAATATATCATACGCCTCGAAAAATCTCTCAGTCACTTTGTTACTGTGAGGAGGATCACCCTCTGATATAAATGAAGGCTACTAAGTCTGTAAATGTCAGGTGGTTTCTGTACAACTGGGTATATGTTAGAGCTGTCTCTTATACACATCTCCAGCTGTACTCCGCCCCACGTGAATCCGCCAATTGTTATATTAAAGAATAACAATATTAAAATATAAAGATTGTTATCGTTTTGAACATTATTTTAGCCTACATTCTTTAGAAAAAGTGGATATCATTTGGGGAAAAAATATGGGATAAGGATACATACATATTTAAAGGAAAAAAACTCAAACTTTCTACCATATCTTGCCTATCATCCAACCAATCTAAGTGTCTGCAGGTATTGTTAACACGGACTAGTCGTTGAGGGCGATAGCAGGAGTTTTTACAGGCTCATATGAATCATTGCAGATGCGTTTCTTGGGTTAAATATATAATCTGAACGCTTGCCATCATCTGAAAAGCAAAACAGATTATACCTAACCATCTTATGTACTTTCTAAACAACGATAAAGAAGATATTTAATATACAACACCTGTATATATTCTAATTATTTTATTCAATTTAAATGACTATTCAGTGTTTTAGTGACTAGTCAACGATAATTTATAAGTACGTTATCAGCTCTCAAACTACAATTCTTAAGTGCAACGCGAGAAATAAAACTACTGTAGGCCCCCGAACGCGCGATTCGTAGGCCTATAAACATTCAATGTTTCAGCTCATGGACTATTCTATCCCATTGCATTCACATATATTCATTATTTGTATATTATAATACACCTAAATGGGTCCTTGTCATTTGATTGGTGGATGTCGTATCACGTGACATTGGTTATTTACACCGTAACTCTTAAAATATTAGTACCATCTGTGCAGTTTTGTTCCATTCGTTTTGTCCCATTCGTTTTGCCTCCTAATACAAAGTTTTTTTTAAATAAAATATCAAATATTGTTGCAAAATTGGAACTGTTTGAAAGTGTTTTGATTACCAAGTTGAATAATGGTTATTTTGTATTCGTGCAATGGGAAGAATATGTTACTTCTTTGAAAGGTTGACTGTTCCATTAAACTCGGCTCCGTCGTTGAATGGAACAGTCAATCCTTTAACTCATGGAAAATATTCTTACCATTGCACTCATACATATTCATTATTTGTAGGCCTATACTGTAGCATGTTACACTTGTCTACTGGTACTGTAATTGATATTGTATTGGAACAAATTAATTGCAGCAATTTTAACAATAAACATTTAGAAATAATTATTTATAATTATAGTGCGCATGAGATGGGGGAAATATTCAAATTGTTGTATGTATTGTAAACAGATTGGTTTGACGTTTGCTAACTGAGGTTTCATGTTTTTAAAGAGGATTTTTTTTCAAGTAGAATCAAGTTTAAATTTTTTTTTAAAGTATATAACAATCGCAACTAACATTTGATCGTCGATTGTTTAATAACTTAAGTAGCGCTGCTTATGACTCGTCTTCTAGAACACTTCAGTATGTGAATTATCTACGAAACGTCGGTTCCTTAACACAAAATAATTGTGTTAGCAGAATACTTTTGGGTTAATATGTATTCCAAGCATTGAAACAATAAATTACACTGACTCTTAAATTCTAATAAACTGGAAATTTTGTCTGTAGGTCTAATTTCTAATTTAAACACAGCTAGAGCCCAGTTTTGGAGTCAAACCTAATTAATTTCTACACTATGGCTGATGTTCAACACACAAACGTACAACGAATCTCACGGCATAGCCAGTAAAATCATGTGTTACCGTAGGCCTACTGCGTTCAAAATGAAGGTTTTGTGCCAAAGACGAGCCAACACGTTTGCGCTGCATGTAAATACTGTAAATAGACCTTATTTCCTTATTTCTTTACCGACGTTAATATAAATATTTTTCGTCTTCTTCATTGTCTTCCTTTTCTTTTGGAAAAGGGGTATCACCAGACACTATTCTGTATATGGTATTTTAAAATAGTGGAATATGATATTTAAAGAAAATCATTCGCGAGTTCTGATCATGAAGCATTACGAATAATTTTTTTTCGTAATGTTTTATTTGTAATACTTCAGTTGTTGTATTCTATCCTGAATCTGATGTATGTATGCATAAAGAAATATACGCCTACTGAGGTTACAGCGGCGCCTACTAATACGGGAACAAACCTTCTGTGCTACGGATGTAAATAATACAGTATGAGCGATGGGTATTAGGCCTATAAAACTGAATATTTAATGTACTACCGTGTACGATCATATACTGTTAAAGCCTGTTTATACGATAACGACTAAGCTAAAAAGCAATTGCTCATATATAGCATAAAAGAAATATGAGAAGTTTTACACTATGAAGATTCGATAACGATTTATTGTGTATATGATAACAAAATAATTTCACAAATCAATTTAAATGACGTCATAATAATGGAAAACGATAAAATCATTGTTACTACCACCATTTTATTGTTTTTCAATGATTATGACGTCACTTGAATTGATTATTTTTTTTATTGTATATACGATAAAATCGCCTACAGTTTTCTTCATACGTCCAGACCGAACATTTTTTTGGTACAATTATGTCCGCTCCTGAAACTACAATTCAAACTGCAATCATCTCCATAGTTAAACTTTGAACATGGGATTCTACACTTTCTTCCTCTCCAGCCTTACTTGCAGTTACAGTTTCCATCAACCTTGTTATAAGAAATAATGGGTTCTTGTTTACATGTGTTTACTTCCCCGCACCATTTAACATAAAAAGGATCGGGTCGGGACAGGTATTATATTATATTAGTTACATCCGTACCATCCTGGTCGACAATCACACACGGATGAATGTTTGGGTAGCCTATTATTCGGTACTACGTTAGGCGACCGAATATCACACCGGCCCGGGCCCATGAGCAAAAATAAGCGATTACCAAGGTATTAGTAGGCCTATATTTGGAGAGAATACGACATTAAGATCGAAAGTACATGCATATATACTATTGTTTTTGACAAATTAATTGATCAACCACTAGACCGTAACGATTTATTACCTCTTTAAAAGACATCAATCATGACCGACATTACATAAAAAAAAAAAAAAAAATGAATCTGTCGCGATTACATTACATCAGGCCCCATCAGATGAGATACTGTATGCCAATAGATAAAACTAATTATTTTTCAAAGAAGTATCAGGAGTTAATATCTTACCATAGATCTTGTAAGATAAGATTTATTGGTTCTCTCTATTATAACAGAGGAACACTCTCGTGCAGGAGAGGTTCGACCCGTACAACAGTTACAAAACAACAACTGACTATATAAAAATGAATTATTGAAAAGATAAATGAGTAAAGAAAAAATACTGGACAAACAAAACAAATGTTACTCTCATTATTCTGTAGTAATTAAGGAATAACTTAATGTACAAAAAAAAAAAAAGAAAAAAGATAGAGAATTCAATTACAGAATATAAAGTAAATAAATAAATAAAAATGACAAAAAATATAAGTTTATAAGTACAGAAAATAACATAAAAATTAAATATTGGTGGTAATGTTTTTCATTAGTTCAGTTCTTTCAGTCATTGCTTTTGTTAAATATGTTTTACAATGGTTATCAAATATGTTGCAAATTTCAATATTCTGGTATGCATCAAAAATATTATCTAAAAGTAAGTGGTGCCTAAATTCACATGAACCTTCTAAGAAAATGTCCCAAAAGTACCAATTAATTTTACACAAGTCTGTTTTCAAATTTTCAAAACATGCATTTCTTATAGAGGATAGACCTTCACAATCAAATAGAAAATGGTCGACCGTTTCTAATTCTCTTTTTTTGCAAATAATACAATGGCCCGAGTGCGTATCTGACCATGCCCGTTTTCTGCCTTCAAGATCTAGAACATTAGTTCTAGCTTTAAACTTTAAATGTGCACCTTTAAAATTCAATTTGTCCAAAAGGTAGTATTCTAAATTTGGTATATTTTTGTATTTAACGTAATCCTTCAGTGATGATTTTTTAGTTGCTTTTTGAAACCATTCTTTATTATTGTTATCTGAGATCATATTACTAAATGATTTTATCCACTGAGTATTTTGTGGTTCCATATTATATATATCATTTAGATCATATTTGTCTAATAATGCTTTAATGTTATCGATCTATTTCCATCGTGTAAGTGATCTAACCTCCATAAGTGATTTACATAGTAGTCTAGGCAATCTATCCTCATCCATAGTTTTAAGCCTATCAAAATATTTTATTCTAAATTTGTTTTGAATCGTTTCCATAGATTGCCACCTTAAGTCACCTTAAAGTAAAGCTTGAAGTAAAGCTTCATTGGCAACATTCCTTAGTGCTTTCAGGATCATTTTAGCCATCTGATATTGCAGGTTTTCAAGTTTGTTAACTACCGGTAACTGTTTACTGCCCGGGACCCAAACAGGACATGCATAGTTTATTGTAGGAAGACCAATTGTTTTCCACAATAAATCGCCATAGTATATCCTGTTGAAGTCTTCTTGGCCATCGATAATTGACTTGATATAGGCAATTACTTTATTTCCTTTTTTGATAACCTCTTCAATATGATCATTATCATTGTTTTTTCTTGATATAATTGTACCGAGATATTTGTATTTATCTGTTTCACTTATAAGGTTATTACCTAATTTCCATTTTCTCAGCTTATTTACTCTTTGGCCAACGATTAATACATGTAATTTTTCTAAATTAAACTTAAGTTTCCAGAGTTCTGAGAACTCTGCAGCTGCATCTAAGAGTAGTTTGTAGACATTTTCATTTTAATCTTGATTTATTGAACCACAGATTTGACAAACTATCGCAAATACTTTTTAACTGTTTCTATGTGATGAATGATTGATGTGTGACTCTGTAAGCTGTAGGCCTGTGTTAGTTAACTCAGAATTTTATCAGTTCTATTATAAATATGTGTGTTAGAAACTCATTTACAAAATGACATATCGAAACACGTACTCAGTTTTTTTGTTTTGTTTTGTTTGGTCCAAGGTCGATGACGAGGTTCAGTATTTCATAAAAGGTTAAAAAAAAACGGGCACTCACTGCGCCCGACGCGATTTTATGGATTAACGCCACAACGCGCCCGCAACGGACCGTTTTTAATGAAGATCCGTTTGGACAGTCGCCAACTATCAGTAGACGGCATCGCGTCATCTAGCGCTCAAGGAAGCGGAAATCGTACGCTTAAAGCCCCATTCCCGGCAAAATTTCAATTTAAAAAAAAAATCTAATTTTTGTATAATGTTATAAAGATTTATAAATATAATACGGAATTGCTAGTTTAACTGAATTTAGACATTCCTAAGAATGAAAAAGATGTAAAATAAGACTGAAATTTGATTTTTTGTGTTCCACACAAAAAATAAATGCGGATGAATTTTCATGTTTGATTTTGCGACAGGTCGTGAGAAGAAATATCGTAGGCGCCGAAAACATTAGCCTATCCAACGCTGCTAGGCTATGCCTAGCCTTACCTCTATTTAGGTTCTGTTATCACACATAAAAACGGCCGACATGATATTTTCCGTTGCTAATAATGACACTTGTGTAATATAATATTTCATAGGAATTATTTCAAATTTGTTAAAGAACTGATTCTGACTGAGATTTTGACATTTAAACAAACATATCTCAACCTAACCGAACGAACGCATTTTGCGAGATGCGAAGTACAAAAACTAATCTTATTAGAGAGGGCGCACTTTATTGACTGTATAAAGTATACATAAAAGCGAGAGTATTCCAGTGGATGCGATCTACAACCTCTGAATTTGCCTAGTAACGATGAATTCGTCGAGAAAATGGTAATATTTTATGAGAAATAGTCTGTATTTCTCTTTTTTTTTATTCTTTTGCGTAAAACTAAAATTCATGCCAGTATTTTTCCATGATTTATAATAATTGGAGTAATGCAAATGCATATTTTCTAAAAAAAAAGTCAGTTTTTAGTGAAATTTTGCCGGGAATGGGGCTTTAAGACATAAAGCATGGTTTCCATAGAATCGCTACACAGTCACTAAAACAACGTTTTAACTGCACTCTGTATCGTAGCGGTTCAAGTGACGTGATTTCGAACGCTCCCTAATTTCAACTGAAAAATCAGCGTCGCCAAAGGAGTTAGCGATAACGTGTTGCGACTTTTATGGAAACCAAGCTATAAGCTTACCTTATGCGAGTGGGTCGTTAGTTATAATAAATTTTTAAAAAAATAGGTTGGACATTCGTAAGTTATACCGACCGCTTATTCATACATTTACGGATATTTGACGAATTTTGGTAAATTTTTATTAGTTATTTGATAGGCATCAAGCTACCTTAATGACTTCATGTATGTTTTTTATGTCAAAATTCCAAAACCGATTTTTAAAAATTTAATCAACGAGAAACAGAGTATGCAATGTAACCAACTAACTTATTTTCAAATCCTTTTTACATTTTATATTATTTAAAAAACCGTATTACATTACAATACAATATCCTACACAAACGGTACACAAATAGAGCCCACGGCGCCACCACTGAGAACATGTTAATTGGGGCTTGGGAGCTATGTTCCACCCCAGTGGCTTATAGAGCAAAGCAACGTCCGCGCTCGTTGTTTTGTTGCATTCGTTGTATTGTTGTATGATTAAACAGTGCGCGTACGCTCATCACGAATACAATAAAATACTCATTTCTCCACGTTAGGATCGTCATTTAGTAACTCACAGAATTCACAAAAAATAAAACAACGTACGTGTACGTATAGCACATCAAAGTAGATTTATTTGATAAGAAATTATTTTAAAACAATTACATTCTTGTAATGTGTAACAAAATTACGAATAAATAGCAAACTCGAAAACTAAATTGTGTATTCAAAATCAAGGTGGATTTAAGTGGCAAGTGTTAGTGTCCTTAAGCGCTGCCCAGATTATTAAATTTTCTTTGACAAAAAAGTTTATGCTGTGATGTCATCAATACCATATTTAGGCAAATCACAGCTTTTTGCCAAATCAAATTCCAAAGCCTAGATAGGACTTTCTAGACAGTCACATTTAAAAAAACCGATCGTGTTTGTTCGAACGTAACGTTGGCAATGCATTGAATATGTTAATTCATAATTATATGTATTTTGTCTGAAAAATGGAGAAAGAGAAAAAGGATAGCTGCAACTAGACAACATTTATACTGTACTCTACACGTGAGCTGGAGGTTCATTTAAGTGCTGGAGCAGAGTTGTAATAGATGAAATTGAAGACGAAAATCTTGATAAAATGTAAGAATTTTATCGGATAATATGAAACAAAGCTATTGCAAATTCAGTGAATTAAACATTATTGTATACCACAAGATAAATAATAACCGACAATAATTCACCTTATGGCGGTAATTATAAATGTATATTTAAAAACATATTTATACATACCACCATACAAGATAAAATAACATATTCAAATGTGTTGAGATATCTGCTTATAATAAAAAATATTGTCTCGCAAATCTAATAGTCTTGAGAATTTAAAACAAAATGTTGAATTGCAGTCTACTTTGTATTAAATTAGTTACCGTATAAGCTTTCGGAATTAGAAAAGAAAAAAATTTAACAAACATTTAAATAATACAGTACAATTCTTATCAAGCATAAGATTTCTGGAAGCGTAATTAGGAGTTTTCAACCATCTTTAAATCATTGACATGAGAATTATCAAAAGTTGATAACTAACGTGATTCTGTTAAATGTCAGTGAGCAATCAAAGCTTTATTCTTTTTTTATAAGGTTATTTTATCTATTTTTAATGTATATCCTTAATACAAAATACATGGAAAAAATAGTTTCTTCAAAATGAGAAGCAAGACCAATACAATAACTCTTATGCTTACTTTATATCGTTCATTCATGATTCACATTTTAATATTACGGTATCTAGTACATCAAAATATATTTTTCTTTATGTGGAAATGTTGAAATAAACCGATTTCACCTCAGAAATATATACAGTATATTACTAATTAGATCTTTGTTTATATTTAAGTTATAATACCATGGCAAATTCAAAATTAAGCAACTTTTATAAGATTTAAATGATGATATTGGACTTAATTTATAATAATAATAATAATATATCTTAAACCTACTTAATAACTATCTAAATGTTTCACTGAATTCTGTAAAATGAATAGATTGCTTACAAATGTTGTGTTCTCATTCCCTCTCTGAGCTATTATGCAATTCTGAGTAAGTGTGGGCTTTCCTAATGTGTGCATTAAGCCTATGTGGTCGAGTGAAAGACTGTAGGCAGGCTGCACACTTAAACCTATGAGGTTTGTGTAACCACATGTGTTCAACTAAGTTGCTCTTGTACTTAAAGCGCTTGGTACACATAGAGCAGGAGAATGGTCGAATGATTAAGTGGCCTAGCATGTGACGCTGATATAAGAATATAGTTGGGAGTTCTTTGCTGCATTTCTTGCATTGGAAGTTGAATGACTGATGATGACTCAAATGTGTGTTGAGTTCTTCAGTGGTGTTGAGCAGTTTCTTACAAATCATACATTGCAGTGTTTGATGCTCCATCAAGTGATGCAGATATGTGGCTTTGCACGGGAAGGTACAACCACAAATATTGCAACACCAACTCTTTGACTTGTGGGTAATGAACATGTGAATCTCACGTAGAACATGATCTGTAAATGTTTCAGAGCACTCAGAGCAGTGTGGCATAACTTCTTTGTCTTTTTCTGCAACCTGGTCATCAAGCAAACAGTAGCTTAAACCTTCAAAAAATGTCTCCAAACACTCGTCCTTCACAAGTTCGATATCATTACAAGACAATCCGTGCACTGCTAAATCTTTCTGCTCAGTAAAACCTAAATTACAAACATTACAGACGACAGGTTCATCTGCAGCTCGTCGTTTTTCTCTTGAATTTATTTTACTGCTGATATTTATCCTTGGACGGAATTGACGAAATCTTGAGTTGTGTACATTTCTCTTTGGTCTGAATGTTGGTTTTCTTACATTTATTCCTGATTTAAGATGTTCACCACAAGTCTTCAGTATGATTGGTGTTTTCAGAGACTTCAATGGCTTTAATTTAACAAAAGGTTGCATACTACGAACATCTAATGTCATACCTTTCCTGTCTACACATTTAATACGTTCTCCTCCTTTGGAATTCCAATTCAACTTTAGCGTCACTTTTCTATTATAGTTCCTCCTAGCTTCATCTTCAATCAGCAACTCCCAGGTGCCTCGGCTAAAACCATTATTAATTGGTACAAACTCGGGCAGATATTTTTCAAGTTTTGTATTTTTAAGATTCTCATTTAATTCTTCTTTGGGCATATCCACATTAGGCATTTGCAAATCTCTTTCAGTTGGGTTGTCAGGTTTCTTTGCCACTCCAAATGACTTAAAATACCTCAACTTCTCTAAAATCATTTCAATGAATATATTTTTGATTTCCAAAAATGTGCAGGTAATTTTGCTTGTTTGTGAACAAGATTCTTTAGCTGGCAGAATTGGTTGTGACTTCTCAGAATCATCTTGACTGAGTGGAAGACGTTTAATAGAATTTAATACTGACGGTGATTGCACAACATTTACAGTAGAAGATGCTATATTTGAGAGTGATGTAGAACCAGTTACAGCCATCACTGCTAAGGATGAGTCTGGAGAAATTTCTGGTGTAAAACCATTTTCAATTAAAGATGGCAAATGAACTGAAGACTCTTGAGTTGGCTGAGTTGGTTGCGACTTCTTAGAATCATCTTGAGACAGTGGAAGACATGCAATGGAATTGGATAATGATGGTGATTGCACAAAATTCACAGGAGAAGTCTGAATATTTGGAACTGATACACAACCAGTTATAGACATCACTGCCAAAGGAGAGTCTGGAGAAAGTTCCAGCATAGAGTCACTTTCAATTAATGATGGCACATAAACTAAAGAATCTGCAAAAGACTTACTTCTAGGGGAAGGGGGAGAATAAAAACTCCCAACATCAGGATCTCCTTCGTGAGATGTTACAATAGGACTTGGACATTCTGAATTCAACAGAGTTGTTGATGTACCGAAATAATGTAGCTCTGTTTCAAAGTCTGACATATCAGTTTCATCACTAGAGAAGTCCATACAATTTGAGGTAGTGAATGGATACCCAGAGAGAACATTTTTATAACAAATCTCTTTTGTTGCATCAATAACAGAATTTCCTTTAATGGTGGTTTGCTTTAACTTCTTTGGATGCAATAACTGTGAATATTCATTATCTAATTTCCTCTTAATTGGAGATGGAGCTCCTGAGAATTCTTTCACCTGAGTGTATCTCTCTTGAGGTGTCTCATAACAATCCACTTTATTTGACTTTATAGATGACTTGACTGAATCTATGTCCTCTACATCACATGAGGAGTGTATCTTCAAGACCTGAGATGGCAACATACAATTGCTCTTTTGAGTCTGTGCTTCACAATTAGTCTGTTCAAGAAATGACTTTCGTTTATCTTGATTATTTTTCAGTTGACTGATGAAGTATGTCACATCTGTCACACCTGTTGAAGAAATATGGAAGGGATTCATTAAGTTCATTTGCATATTTACAAGTAAAATTATTTTTCTAACTTTTGATTGGGCAGGCTTGGGCTGCACTGAAACCAATTTACCTATTACACTCACCTTTATACCTAGAAACCTCTTCCTTGCAAACTTGGCATCCACATATTACCATCTGAAGCCTTAAATATGTTTCCTGAAATTAAATTAATTTAATCGTAACTAGCTGGCAAAACAAAGAAGCAAATTAATTCAGCTCTCATTCATAGAAAACAGAACAATTCAATTACTGTATGAGTGTAACAGTGCATAAATATTTGTTGAATGTTCCACCAATTTGGTCCTCACATAGCTATTAGATTCAATGAGTTATCATTCAGAAAAGAATGTTGGGTGGTATTATACCATCATGGTCACAACCGTCATTGTCGTCCTCATCATAGTCATCATAATGTTCGTCAATATCACTGTCATAATCATCATAATAATAATCATTATCTTTATCATCATCCCCACAACTATCATCTTTATCAATATTATCATCATAATCATCATTCATCATACTCATTCTTATCTTAGTTAGCACCATAATAATCATATAATAAATATATACCATAATTATACTTAATCTAAAAAAAAATGCTTACAAAATCCTGCTGATACTCCTTGTAATAGACCTCTTTGTCTTCAAGCTTCAGCTCATCCCATAGTTTAACTACTCGCTTCTTTTCCTGCTGAATACATTCAACTGAAGTCTGCTCCTTTATATTCCATACCAGAAAACAAAAGCGGACATACGGCTCCTCAGGAGGTAATAAAGGCCATGATGGGATGTACGGTGCTGACTGCATACAAAAAATAAAAATATCTATCAGTCAGCTTTATAATATTACTTATAACAACAACAATTTTAATAATAATATATTAATAATATAATTAATAAAATAATAATAATATAATACCAAAACAACATGGCTTGACTCACATTTTGTTACTTTGTTTTACACATCTCATATCAAACTTATCAGTGACAGTTTACAGTATAACAAAATATTTCATTTAGATTTTACTGGACACATTCTCCAACCCCAGAATATTTATTTACTCTTACTATACAGTGTATCAGTCAAACCAAATTTTAAGTGTATAAACACAGTAGTAGAGCCACACAGTGGCTGTGTTGTGATTTGTCAGATTTGTTCTTATTCTTAATTTGCCCAAACATCCCCACCCCCTGAAAAAAAAAAAAAAAACAAACAAAAACAAAAAAAAAAAAAAACAAAAAAAAAAAAAAAAAACAAAAAACAAATAAAAAACAAACAGAAAAAAAACAAAAAAAAAAACAGACAGAATACAACTACAATAAATTGAATGAGTGAAGAAAAGCAAACTCAAAAAGTCTAAGAATCTCACTCATCCAGTAACAGTCTAACATAAACAATACAATGTTATAAATAACATAGGCCAATTTAATTTTTATAATCAACAGAATTAACAAAATACCAGACACTACACAAAAGCCAATAACTTTTAAAGACAATTGTCTATTTATGGACAGATACTATTAAGGTAAGAAGTATGGCTGTAATGATCATTACTTTTCTTGGATTTTTTAATTCTAGCTCCATACTGTTGCAACTGTCATCCATGTCAAGTTTCCAATTTCAACAATGTCACAGTCTGTAAAAGAATCAAAATGTGATGAGTTCTACAGATTTCCATTAATTTGTATGGTTCTTCTGTCAAACTCAATCAATTATTAATTTTAATGAATTCCAGGCTTGTGGCTCTACTGTTGTATAGACTCAATCCTATTAGGCTACAGTATGTTCACACACACAGCGTAAGGCTAGCGTAAGGCTGGCGTAGTATACGCCTTTGTGTGTGAACTATGCAGTGGCGTTACTTACGCCACTCACAACGCCACCTCCGTGGCGTTATTAATGCTACCTGCAGACCCCAGATTAGCTAACGCCATTGATGCTTGAATGATTTGACTTCATTTCAAGAGATTGACCAATCACGATTGCAATAGATTAGTTACTTTGATCTCTTTCCTGTGCTCTCTATAAATGAAAAGGTAAAGGGTTCTTTTTCTATTGCATTTTACTTAGTTTACAATGTATGATTTGTTGATTGTGTTTTGTAAGATACTGTATTACCTATTTAGACTGTGTATTAAAACCTGCAACACCAACAGTTGTTACACAATGCTAGCTGAAAAATCAGAAGTAAAATTGTTCATTTAAAATACAATCATCATATAAGTTCACTTCGAAAAATTCACAGATTTAAAAGTTTTAAATATTTTATTACAGTTAAGAACCCGTACATTATTAAAAACTGAAAACTATTCCCCTATAGGCCTATATTACTACTAGTTGAACGCCAGCGTTAATATAGCAAATGCCGTTTGTGTGAACACTTTGGAATTTTAATCCGTGGATTAGCTTACACCGGCATAAGCTACACCAGTCTTACGCTGTGTGTGTGAACATATCCTTAGTCACCTTCATAGTTTGGGGAAGCCCTACGAATATGCCATATTCAAGTATAGGAATAACAAGAGCTCAGTATAATGCAAATATACAGTAGCTGCTGAAGAGGTACCCCAGGCAATATTTTGCAATATAACCAAATCATCCTATTTGCCCTTGCTGTAATATTTTGTACATGGTCATCCCAAGTCAAGGCACAGTATGATTTATATTGATATCCAGGTGGGAATGATTAAGGATAGACTGTATTGGAGAGCCATTCAGGTAGTAAATCAGACAGTACTCCTTTTTTAGATCTAGGGATGTGAAGAATACTAATTTTCTTTGAATTTAATTCCATTTCATTTGAGCAGGGAGTTGTTATAATGACAACTCCCTGATTTGAGGTAAACCAAACAAAAACTGTATTTAAATTACTTTGGACTAAATGTTCATCAATAACACTACGGCTATGTTCACACACACAGCGTAAGACTGGCGTAGCTTATGCCGGCGTAAGCTAATCCACGGATTAAAATTCTAAAAGTGTTCACACAAACAGGCGTTCGCTATATTAACGCTGGTGCTAAACTAGTAGTAATATTATAGGCCTATGGGGAATAGTTTTCAGTTTTAAATAATGTACGGGATTTTAACTGTAGTAAAATATTTAAAGTGCATCATTAAAACTTTTAAATCTGTGAATTGTTCGAAGTGAACTTATATGAATATTGTACTTTAAATGAACAATTTTAATTCTGATTTTTCAGCTAGCATTGTGGAACAATTGTTGGTGTTGCATGTTTAAATAGATAGTCTAAAAAGGTTAAAATATCTTTAAAAAACCAATCAACAAATCATATACATTGTAAACTAAAGAAAACTGCAATAGAAAAAGAACCCTTACCATTTCTGTGGCGTTAGCTAATCTGGGGTCTGCAGGTAGCATAAATAACGCCACGGAGTGGCGTTGTGAGTGGTGCAAGTAACGCCACTGCCTAGTTCACACACAAAGGCGTACACTACGCCAGGCTTACGCCAGCCTTACGCCGTGTGTGTGAACATACCGTATGAACACAAATATTATATAGGGCCCAGTAGGCCTACGCTACCTTGAGGCATCCCAGAGGTTACATTGCACAGGCTACTAATAGACCCACTGGAATACTACCATCTGGATGCAATCAGATAGGAAAGAGTGGATCCACTTCCATATATGTCCTCTTATGTTAAACTGTGTAGCAAGTTTGTGGAGCAGAATGTGGCACTGGGGTAATTTATCAAATGCTTTTAGAGTAATCCAAAAAGATCAATTCTAGGTGGACATGGTTTGTCCAGTGGTGATGCCCAATTATGTAGGTTAGTTAGCTGCATGTAACACAAGAGTGGGAAGGAATTCTATGTTGAACATCAGTGATAAGAAAATTTGAAGTAACATGTCAGTGTCAGAGATAACGGTCGGTCGGTAATTTAAAATTGAGGTTTTATTTCCAGTTGAAGATTGAGTTACATGATATAATACCTTCCAGGAAAATGGTAATTTCCCTTTCATTAATTTTAACTTAAATTCCTCCATGGTACATCTGATGCCATTTTAAGTATACATACGGGTGTATGGCATTTGGGCCAGGGATTTATTAATGTTGAGACTACTTAAGCTAGATATCACATCAACAATGTCAAAGTTCAGGTATTAGAATGGAACACGTTGGAGGATCCGTGGGAGAGGGTTTAAAAGCATTAAAAATAGATACAAAGTGAATATTAAAACTATTTGCATTGACCTATGGAGAAGAACTAGCAGTCAAATGTCAAAATGTTATATAATATAAAATAGGGTCTATCTTTGGTATCCGAGCAGTTGGTCAAAATCCAGTTTGCCCAAACCCGGTTTGCCAAATTTAAGCCACTTTGCCAAACCCAGTTTGCCAGATTCAGTTCTCCGAAAACATGAAATCCCAGTTGAACAAATGCCAGTTTGCCGAACTTTGCCATCACCACCGTACAAAAGCATAGCACACTACTATTTTGAATTAAATGTAATACCGGCAATTATGTAGGCGAAACCAAACGTAAACTCAGACTTAACAACCATAAAAATTAGTTAAACACCATCAGAAGGGATTAATGTTGCTTACCACTTTAATATACTAAGCCATAGTATCAGCTGAGTGATAAAGGCTTTTAATTTTAGGCACCAATTTACTATTGAACTATTAAATGTAATAACGACAGTTATGTAGGCGAAAACAAATGTAAACTCAGACTTAACAACCACACAAAATTAGTTAAAGACCATCAAAAGGGCTTCCCTGTTGCTCACCACTTTACCGAGCCATACTATCAGTGATTTAGACTAGTTAATCTTAGACACCAATTTTAAATCTAATAAGGCTAGAAGATGTGATGAGATCCGTCGGTTCCTCTGTCTTAAATCAAATGTTAATGATTTGAACAAAGATTTAGGTTTTATGAGTGAATATTCTTTTTACATACTAATATATACATATATATATATATATATATATGTAGGGAGTCTAGACGAGAACATTGTATAAACATATGGGAGAGTTCTGGCAACCTTGTTTACGTACTGAGAAGGTTCCTAGGCAACCTTGCTCCTGCGTACGGTCAGCGTCGCGTATGGTACGATGCTGTTTTAATGTATTTTTCCTCCTAGTTTTCCCAATGATTTTTTTTTTTTCATCAGGTTGTGTTCATTATACTTTATAAGGCAGAGAACATATCATTGGTTTATTTTGTTATTTTTGTTTCCTCTATTTGTCTAGTCCTTGTAAGGTTACACTAAAAAGGTGTGCCGATGAAACAAAAGCGTTATTAATCAATTCAATAATTGACTCTTCAAGCATTTGAAATATAGTACTGATGAAACCTAAATACACAATGTAGAAACGTTTTGAAAAGTTTACATCCGGGTTTACATAAGAAATACCGGTAGTGGAAAGAAAACAGGATACTGTGTCTTTATAACAGTTTGCTCTTTTGGAATTTTGATATCATACCTATTTCTTAGTCATTCTATATATAACCATATTTCTCTGCATCAACAAAGCAGAAAACTCCAGCAAGGGGGGGGGGGGTCGTGCTGTTATCCTGCTCATCGGTGATCCTGCTATGATTGTTCCAGTCAATAACTGCAACTAGAATCGATTATATGTAATTATTCGCAAAGGAAGCTATCAAACCAACTGTGTAGCTCCTGTGATTCATATGAATTAACAAACTAACATTTATTATACACTGAATACATTTTCTTATTCTTTTTAACCAACTATTGTTTTAACCAACTAAGGTGCGAACAGAATATATAATTATGTATTCTTTGCTTAAAGTTACAGAATGTGTTACCATACTGGACATACAAAAAGTAGAATTTGAAATTACCAAAAACAATTATAACGAGTTGCTTAATTACCGGATATAATCTTTGGCCTGTGATCACAACTCAAAAAATAATGTTAGCCCTTTAAACAATTAATTAAGAATCAGGGGTGTAGGAGTATAATTGGAGGGGTAGAAATAGTGTCGAATGATAGGAAAGGTTCACCACCGCAGCCTATTCATTTTTTGTTTGAGTAATGAAATGTTTGTGTACATAGTTTGGGTGCTCAAATTAAAGATACTTTGAAACTCGAATTGTAGGTGGCTTTATTAAAAATATCTTTGTTTATGTACCCAGTATTGTCAACAAACACTCCCTAAAAACAGTTTAATAATGCTCAGATCGTTGGAGCACCAAGGGGATTAACCCCAGAACCCCCACCGGGGCCCTGACCCTGGCGGCCTCCATCCCACGTTTCGAATCAAGCATTTAAAATCTTTCAGGTTGGTAATATATAGGAAGAATTACGGCCACCACTTCATACAGATGCAGTCGTGGTAAGAACATGGACCTAATAGTATTAAATACTGTTAGTAGGTCCATGGTAAGAGTAAGAGAGTATTCCATCTAGAATTATATGCTGCTGTTAATGTTTCACTGCTTTTAACAGACTTTCGGCAAACTGGGTTTTGGCCAACTGGGATTCATTGTTTTTGATTTGGCAAACTGGTACTCGGCAATGTGGTCCTTGGCAATCTGGCATTCGGCAAACCCTATCTATATATAAAATGTGTGTCTGAAATTCACGATTTAGAGTTTATCTCATCACACATGTTACAATACATTATTATTAATCTTATATTGTAATGAAAATGGTCCCCGATATAATAGTGGGAGAGTCAGGGAAGAGCCAAATACGAGGAATCTGTAAATGGAGGGGAGTTGTAAGTATAAAGTTGTTTGGACGTTAATAGAGTTTAAATGACTGAAGTTGATGTCAATTTGTAAATAGCCTGTTTCTCGCATGTGTTGTTTCGTGTTACAATTTCCTAATTAGATTTTAAACTCGGTGGAAATTACTCGACCTAGGCCTACCTTAGCCCAGCTTAGCCTTAGGCCTAGGCAAGCCTTTGACATTTGTACACCGAATTGTTAATGTGGGCCTAGGCCTATATTATTACAATTATATTACTTCCCTTGTCACTGTGGGCCTTAGATATATCACACTTTTATGAAATATGAAGTTATAATTTGACAAAATATGAAGTTTTTAGCGGCCTAGTCTTGGCCTACACAAGGCCCTAGCCGTGTAATCTAATAGCACCTGTCTGTAATAATAAATAGGCTACCTACCAAGGAGGAGTATTATCCTAGCGTCCATTTCCTTCCTCTTCCACACAATGGTGCCTTAGGACCTAGGCCTAGGGTACCTCCGTAAAACATGTTGCAAACACGAAAATAGTATACTATACTTGATATTCGATATTTCTTATATTATATCAACCACTCCTATCACGAACACACCCACATATAAGCAATATCGGCGTAACAGGAGACGCTTTTTTAAACAAACAGGTACCTGGAAATTCCACGAACTTCTTTCTCACCAATCGATTGAGGAACAATACCTCAAGTATTTCTAGTCCGGAAAGCACGCCACCAGGCACCAACAATTAACCTTTTCCTGTGGAGAATCATTATTGCTCCTAATGCTGGGCCCTGGAGGATAACAATGGTTTTATCACTGACTAAGTCAACCAGCAGGGTAAAAAGGAATAAATAAAAAATCAAATAAATTCGAATAAACACCACGGGGTTTTTATTGTTGATAAGGGTTTTGAAGGGCGTTTATTCGAGAGGCGCCGTTTATATTAGAGGGAGGCGGGTTTTATTATAGATATAAAATGGATACGTATTGTCATTGTTATGCTCACAAATAAAAGCCCCTTAATTTTACTGTATGTGGAACTACGGTGTGTAAAATGTATGTACTGTATATACAGTGTATGAAATATTAGTCTCAGAATAAATTTTATGTCTCTATTATGTGAACATATGCAATCGTTATAATAAAAGTATATATATATATAAACTGTCTCTTATTTTCATTAGGTGGCCATGTCTTAAAGTTATTCAACTTATTTTGACTTCCTTTCACACTCTTATTATTTACATAATGAATTTCATTAAGTTCTGTTTCATTTGATTTGTGTTCCAGTATGTAGGCCTATATTGTTGTGTGATGAACTAAATCAAATATTCAGTTCCAAAATCAATATTGTAAATCTAATAATATAAATTTAAAGATTAAAACAATTTTGAATTATTTATTTGTATGATTTTTTTATTAAGTTTTGAAGAAATAATATCAATATTTATTCAGACATTTTTTTAGAAAAGAATTGTGGAGTCAACCCACTAAAATTTTTGGGTGGGCCTAGGCCCACCCTATGAGATGTTTTGAAAAAGCCATGCTCCAGAGGTATAAATAATTTTTTATATATGTTGTACATCTGTTTTTTCCAGGGAACAGTTAAATTACACACAATTAAGACACAAATAGGGGGATTGACAAAAAAACTAGGGAAATAAATGAGATACAAATTCTTGAATATATAAAACTACCCTTTTTTCTCCCAGTTTTTAAAAATCTGTATCTCATTAACCGTTTCCAAATTTTAGTCACACACCCTTTTTGAGTCCTTTTGGACGTCTTTCAGAGAGTTGCACGTCCTTTGGCTCAGTGGATTTCCTGCTTTTGCGACTCCCAGGCAGTGATGCCAAATGAATAAGTAAATAAATAATAAGTTTCATTTGGGTTGGTTTTGGTGTATACGGGTCATTAAGACCTTAGTGCAGTAATGTCCCTACCTGTGATCAGCCTGCCTGTGATGCATAGTTTGATTAGGGTTGGGGTATGCAGGTCAGTAGGACCTTAGTGGAGTAACGTCCCTACCCCTGGATGCATAGTTTGATTAGGGTTGGGGTATGTGGGTCATTAGGACCTTAGTGGAGTAACGCCCTTATCCCTTGATGCATAGTTTGATTAGGATTGGGGTATGCAGGTCATTTGGACCTTAGTGGAGTAACGTCCCTAAACCTGTGATGCAAAGTTATCATTATTTTGTTTTACTGAGTATTGTGTTTCGTGCGGATATTGGCTCTTGCAGCAAATCAAATGAATTGAAATTGAAATATTATCAGTTGTACAAAACATATAAAAAACATGTTTTCCTGTCAAGAGTCTGGCTTTAAACTTGAGCAGCAACTTTCCAGAGAGGGAGCGAACTTGTACAAAAACACACATCACAAATATTTAACTGAATTTTTTTCAATTTAATTTGTAATATACAATAATACAGTACTGCTGACAGACGGAAGTAATCTAATCTAACTGTTTGGTTGACACTCAATGCACTTTCATATGCTGAATACCTGTTGTATACTGCTGCTTTTAACCACCAATGTACCTTAACAATGCTGAGTGAAACCCCTTAAAATGCCAGTCAACAACACATTTTTCCCAAAATCCATATAATACTACAATAACTACTATTCCAAAATAACTACTGTTATTTAGACATAAACAATAATAACCAATTAACCTGACTACTGTTACTGTAAAACTATAACATTGCTGTTTATTACCTCACATTTTAACTTGACAGTGTCAATTAACATTGCTGTTATCACTATTAAATGTTACTTGTTTTCATGAACATATTTTTCTATCTGTTCTGAAAACTGTTCTGAAAAAATCAATTAAAACATTGAATTTCTCATTAAAAAGCATCAGATAAGTTATCAAAATTCCAAAGAGACACTGAAAGGCTATTTTTTGCCGATTTGCCACAAAACCCTTAAAATATCTGCCAGTCAATACAACAGTATATGTAAAGAATATAGATACTGTATTTGTGTCTGGTAATTACCAGAAAGACAAATTCTTATTCAATTTTTTAATTAAAAACAAATACATTAATATAATGTACAGCAATTAAAATATAGAATTTTTTGTTTAGTAGCCACTGTAACACCAGTGGTGTTTTTAGGATTCTTGAGATAGGAGAGGGGGAATGGGTTCAAAGTGGGGGATCAATGATTATGTGAGGGATCAATGATTGAGGGAGGCACTACTTGAGCATAAATTGTTGAAGGGTGGGAGAGTACAAGTTTTTTTTGGAGGGGGGAGGGTTGTGCGATCCTTGAGCAATCCTAGACTCAAGGCTAACATAGCCCTGTACACACACTGCATCAGCACCCAATGCAATATCGCAAGACAACATGCAACAATGTGTCAGATGGTTTTCAAATCTCCTAAAACTACCACTAATTTCAGCAAAATAGTGTTACTTTGGCAAATGCAGCAGATGCTATACACCACATCAAAGTTTGAATTTGCCAATTATTGGCACATCACACAAATGGTGGTCAATACTTAACACTGGTAAACATCTTCACTTCGGCAAGAACCTCGCAAATATTTCCTTGAAAATATCAGTCAAACCTAAAGTTAATGTGTCACTTGTACCAAGTTATTGCTGTGTTAATAGTGAGTATTAACAACAGCATTGATTTGACTTAAATTTAGGTGAGACATTTTTTATTCCTTGTTTCGCGTACTTATTTTTAAAAAATATTATCGGAGGAGGGCGGAATAGAAATAAAAATAAAATTTGGTTTTCTAATTTAACAAATAGTTTTGGCAAAATAATCCAGATGGAGGAGAAAATAAAAACAAAATTTTATTGGTGAATGTAAAATAGGATGTTTAAATACTTCAAATTTATAATAATTAGGAAGAAATATACATATCTTTGGAGATTTTAAGGCAGTGGATGGCGTAATAAAAATAAAGTGTGCTAATTGGCCAAAAATAAAATTTTATTTTTATTTGAAATCATCAATATTTGCAGTCGGCGGGTTCGCTAAACAAGGTATAAAGAATGTCTCGCCTTATGAACTGCAAGGGTAATGCTATTAACAATAATACATTATTGCAAGTGTAATGCTATTAACAATAATACATTATTGCAAGGGTAATGCTATTAACAATAATACATTATTGCAGAGTACAGCATGATTATCACAAGTGTATGTATGCAGCATTTATAGTCAACACACAGGTGGCTCAAGGGGGTGGCAAACAGGATGATCTCCTCTCCTCCCTAAACCCCCCTCCCCTCATGCAGCAGAACAATTTTTTTTAACCAAGTGTGACTCTCCAATAGGTGACAAAATTCCCCTTCCCCCAATAGATGTAATAGAACATTCCCAACCCTTCCCATTGGACCATAGGTCCTGTTTATTGGCACTTGCTCACCCATCCCTACTGAGAAAAAACATCCAGGAGTGGTCCTGCAACTCACTAATTTTTTCCTGAATGCTATCAATTTCGTTTGCATGAACACAAAAGGAATGTGTTTAAAAACAACCAACTACAGTTTCCTAATAAATCCATTGTATAAATAAAATGACCATTAAAATAAAATTGACAGCCATTTGAGTTATTCCCATAAGAAAAACCTCATCACACACATTTCCCTCTCAATGAGGAGGATGTGTAATAACATGCATTCATTGATTAAATATCAAACATTGCATTGTAACTGTTAAAACTTAAAATACATATATACAGATATACTGTGTAATATAAAAGACATTCTAAAACTATGCTATTAATATTGCAATTTGATTCTGGAAGAATAACTAATGCTTTATATACATAAAATCAATAAATAAATAATAATCATTTTAATATTGTAAGACAAAATAATGTATCTCATTAGAATTTCAACCCAGAACCACTCTGCGACAACCAAGTATAAGGCCAAGTTGGTAGTATACATCCTAGGGAAGTCACACTCCTGGTATCCATAAGGCAAAGTTGGTTATAACCATGGAGGCCAACCTGGTAATAAACATCAACCGTGGAAGGTCATGAATTAGTAGTGTTATACCTTTTTGAGAAGCCAACCCATGAAAGGACAATATTAATAATATAAAACATTGGAAGGCCACCTAGCTGGTAGTGAAGTGAAGCTTCATTGGAAGGTCAATAATTGGTAGTATACACCTTTGGGAGGTCTGACTGGTAGCTGACAAGGGTATGGGTCATGGTCCCTAAATATAATCAATATAATCCATGAAGAGTGTCAAGGGGAGAGATTTTATGGTTTATGGTCATCAACCCCAGGGTCATGACCCAAGTTTGTGTAGTGAATAAAATTGTGAGTGTTGCCAGGTGGCATCTGGGTCTAAAAAAATAGAAAAGGTGTAAATAAGTGTTGCAATTAACATAAAAAAATCAGAGGATTTACAGGAGAACATCGCACCAAAAATTATTGTTTTATTTTACAGGGTTTTTTAAAATAATTTTAGATTATATTATATTAAATGCATCAAATTACAGCCTACTCTCAATGGCAGTTTGATCAAATATTGAATTATCGCCAAAATCATTGAAAATAATAATTTTTAAAATAATAATGATTTTATATTTAAATAAATAAACACAATACTTTTTATGATTACAATTATGTCCTACATCACTGAATCATAGGTGAATTACACGTCAAAACTAACACTTTAGCCTTACAAACTGTTCAATAGCTCTGCACCAAAAAAAAATCATTTTAAATTACAAAACTTAACTATTTTTTAAGAATTAAATTCAAAATTATATTTTCTTTTTATAATTCTTATTACTTAAAACTCGCAGTACTGTTACTAGCCTAATGTTTGTCCAGTTAAGGTTTATATGATGAGTAAATGGTACTTGGCAGGATCAGTATTACTATTGCAAGTTCTTTACCAATAATTAGGAATGTTGGAGCAAAAATTATCTTTTAATAACCAAAAAATTTTCCCATTAACTGTTATTAAATTTTTACCATGACTAAATTTTGTTTGCAATGCTCTATCTCCACTTTTAAGTTTTCTGTAACAAATATTTAGTCCACTTATTTAAAGGGGTACTACCATGGTGTCATTTCACACATAAATGGGCAAAATAACATATTAGTCACATAAAACTGTGTTTGTGGACAGACCTTTATTAGCAGTGCCTATGTTCTCACACGGCAGCTAACGGTTAGCAGGATCCGGATCCTGCTAACCGTTAGCTGCCGTGCGTCCATACGAGAAAATCCTGATCCGGATACCAAGAGTATGATGATCGAATCACTAGCCAATAAGAAACTGGAAATTGTAAATGCGTATGTGTGAATGGTTGATGATAGAATATGATAAGGATTTTAAGGCCCCTCCCCCACCCCTAATACTACAGTACTAGTGGGACAAATGCCGTTCATCGTGACATGCTTCTGTAGATCGAGTGGTAGGGTCTAACGTTGTTGCCGGCTCTGCTCCAGTCATGAGTAACAGCTGGCATCTTGTAGTGACGAGATGTACTGCTGTTAAACACTGGTAGGAGTTCATTTGCTTCACTTGACAACTTCTACAATTAAAAAAATAATTTACAGCGTACAGTTTCATTTCACGATTATATTCACATAAAAAAATTACATGATACAGTTTAATTTCATTTTATTAGTTTATTAAATTATTCTTAAAACAGTTTCCGGTTTTAAGAATAATTTAATTAAGCATTTTATTTCATTTTATGTTTCTGATTGTTTTTGTGTATTTCATTTTATTTGAAGGATAGGGAGCAAATGTTGTTCGGGCTTTCGCCCATTCCCTATCCGGGCAATGCATGATGTTTTTTTCCTTTATGCTTTTTGCCAAATAAATATTATTGTTATAAAAGATCTGTTAAACAAGTAAAACAACTTCCATACAAATTGCAAAGGACCCCTGAAGATAAGTGCGACAGCATTTTACTGTTGGAGAGTATTATACAATATGGATGTTACATAGAGAGGATGTTCATATTATTTTGTTATTACTTTACTTTTTACATATTTTTCAGAATTATATAAAGGCAAGATTGTGAATTCACAAATCAATCATGAAATATTTTAGTGAATATATTCAAGACAATACTTTGATATGTTATACCAAAGACAATAGAATGGCAAGAGGCCCGACTAACGGCATTTCTTTGTAACAGAATCCATTCTCAAAAAAGTCCTACCACGAACTAGAGGGTGTCTTTCAAAAGAGATAATATACATGTATGCGTGTAGGGAAAAAATTATAATAGGCCACCATTCACCCGCCCCCCCCCCATTCTTGTGGTAGTACTGCGTATTTCGCTTCCATGCATGCCTGTTAATATCAGAACTTCTTGTCATTCTATACTCTTTGGTTATACTATACACAGGAAAAGTAGATAATAAAATGCAAGGGGTTTTTTTAACTATAAAATATTATAGTAGTTCTAAGCTTTGATTGAAATAGGACATAAGTTTTATAATTAATTTATTAATACCTTGAGATAGATATTGACATCTGTTCCATACCCATCCATGGAACATATCTGCAGATCCCCTTGGAAGTACTTAGCATATAGACGACTGATTGGAAGACCGAACCCATAACCAGCCTGTGCAAGAAAAATTGTTTAATTTTATCTAAAATCATCATTAATGTCTGATCTTTTTATTTTTGTTATTATCCTCATTCTCATCATCCCGATATTCATTTTATTCTTTGTATCATCATAATCATCGTCCTTCTTGAATACGAATAAGCATTATTTCTTTTAAATAAACAACAAAAGAAAAGAATCTTCAGTTGACAAAAACAGAAACATGAATATCAATACAACAATTGGTTGAAAATATAAATTCTAATATCATCATTTTCATCACCATCATTATTGTTGTCTTCATAATGGTCATTATTGTTGTTGTCATAATAATTATCAATCACCGTCCCCATCACAATCATCTTCACTTCCCTGATTCCCATTATCATTATCTATGCTATTCCTCTCATTTTTTATCATTGTCCTCATCATCATCAATTGGTTGTCCTGAACCACTTATTGGCGAAATTAATACAAAAACTTACAAGTGGCGGAATAGTAGTAGTTCCTGGCTTAGGTGGTGAGGGCGCTGTCGTGTATAAGTAGTTAAACATTACATCTGTTACACTTCTTGGTATACCACCACCTTGGTCAGAGACCTAACGGAATGTGAACATAAGTTAATAATACTTTTTTGACATACTGTTAATTCTTCATCAGCTTAAAGTGAAGTAAAATTCTGTATAAGGTATGAAAGAAAATTGGTCACCTTCTCGCCTTCATCTTAATAAATTTCAAACTCATTGCTTCTCACAGAGAGTTAGTGCAGTGGTAAGAGATTTAATGAGAGACATTTTAGCCATACAGAGGTGCTTAGTTCACATCATTTTACAACAACAGGGGCTCAAATGAACCATAGCATCAGAGTAGCCCCCTTACTCTTCCGAAAAGATGCAATGGGTTCTTTAAACTGCACACAAGCCAGATGTATACACTGGACCATGGGCAAGTAGCAGCTAAAACCAGCAACGATGTTAAGGCTGTAGTTAGCGGTGCCCCTGCCTTACCACTCGACTCGCCTAGCATTAGCCACCTGGATGAACGTGGGCTTCAGTTGATGGTGCATCACCACATGCTCATTTAAATTGTAATATTCAACAAGGACCACATGTGTTCATTTACATTCATATCTTCATCTCATATCTATATCACACCTTCTCTGTTCATATCTACCTTAATTGTGACATCCTCCTTTCCTTTGGTTACCATGACTTTGATAGTTGGGAATTCTTCTGCAGCGACACCATGATGCTCCATTACGGCACGCATTGCATTCTTTAGAGAAACAAACAAAACATATTAACTGCAATCAATCAGCACTGTTGGATTTGAAAAACATTTTTGACTGTAACTGTACCTCAAAATATACCATGTTAAAAGGAATAATTATGGTATTTCTCAGGCACAGACCCAGGATTTTCCCTGACCTTCGAACAGATGGGGGTGGTCCTTGCTGTGGTGGGTCCAGAAATTTGAAACAGAGGGTGCCCAGAGAGGGCCCTTCACAGATGGACACCTCAGCCACACTATGAGTGGGGCCGAGGTAAGAAAAATAAAAAATACGTCGCCTCTAGATAGCCGGAAATGGCACTCTCAGGATTTGAATATAATTTTCAGTTTTTCTCCATTCACGAACAGATTCTTGAGAGAGAGGACTTGATGGTTGTTATACAAGATAGATTACTCAGACACGCCTTGAATATCAGCTATAAACAACATTTTACAAATAAAGAACTGTATGGAGATATTCCCCCTATATCAAGAACTTAGAGGCACGAAGGTTAGCACTTGCTGGAAATTGCTACAGAAGTAAATTTCAAGGGTTCTCCTTTGGGAACCAGCCCATGGGCAAAGGAAGCAAGGACGGCCCCGACTATATACATCAAGCAATTAGAAAAGGATCTAAACACACAGCAGCAGTACATTCCATGGAATCTATTATCTGATTTTGAATGCTTAGGCTATGTTCACACACACGGCGTAAGGCTGGCTTAAGCCTGGCGTAGCGTACGCCTTTGTGTGTGAACTAAGCAGTGGCGTTGTTAAAGCCACTCACTACGCCACGTCCTTGGCGTTATTAACGCTACCTGCAGACCCCAGATCAGCTAACGCCACTGAGCTAACGCCAGTGATGCTTGAATGATTTGACTTCATTTCAAGAGTTTGACCAATCACGATTGCAATATATTAGCTACTTTGGTCCCTTTCCTGTGCTCTCTATAAATGAAATGGTAAAGGGGTTCTTTTTCTATTGCATTTTACTTAGTTATAATGTATATGATTTGTTGATTGTGTTTTGTAAGATATTTTAACCTATTTAGACTGTCTAATAAAACCTGCAACACCAACAATGCTAGCTGAAAAATCAAAGTAGGCCTAAAATTGTTCATTTAAAATACAATAATCATATTAAATAATCACTTCGAACAATTCACAGATTTAAAAGTTTTACTGATGCACTGTTAATTTTACTACAGTTAAGAACCCGTACATTATTTAAAACTTAAAACTATTCCCCCATAGGCCTATATTACTACTAGTTTAACGCCAGTGTTAATATAGCGAACGCTGTTTGTGTGAACACTTTGGAATTTTAATCCGTGAATTAGCTTACGCCTGGCGTAAGCTACGCCGTGTGTGTGAACATAGCCTTAATGTTGGTTTCAGCTGTAGAATACAAAGAATGTTGAAAATTGACATTTCAGGGTCTTAATATTAATAATTATTTTTTCACTGACCAATGGTCATCTATTTTTATTCTCTTTTGTACAATTTAACATGTTTATTTAACATTCTTTTGTGCAACTTTTCACAATGAATGTATCATTTTCTTTCTTTCAATTGAAAATGAAATATACATACTGGTACATATTAAAAGGCAAAAATACTGAAAAACAAAAATGCTGCAGGAAACAATGTCTGGATCTCAGTAGCAATAAAAAATTTGATAAGCACGGCTCAAATGTAAACATAAGTAAACAACCAAAAATAGAACCACAGCGTTCATACAAAACTAGTCCTTGGCTTGTGAGTGATTATAGAAAAACCTGATAGTATATAGTGAAAATTCAGGCAAGAATGGTTAAAAAAATAGGCAAGGCAAATTAGAGCTAGAGGTAAGGTGACAGTGAGAGTACAAACAAAAGCAATCAAACTAACCAAAGAAAACAGCAGTGAACATGCAATCACAACCACAACAAAAACTATAGTACATTCAAGAGTAACAAGCAAAAACTGAAACACACAGAATTGCCAAAAACCTCTCAAACAAGAAACAGACATTACAAACATAAAACAACAAACTTGAAAACAAACACTACACTACATGCATGCAGTGACAAATCCAATGACATTGCAATCTTAGCACAAGAGACACATTCCCCCATACTGACTTTATCAATCTACGTTTGTCACCCTGGTTGAAAAATACTTCCCTTATCAATACAACATTACAAGCCCACATGAAGTTAATAATCTATTAACAATTCAACTTCTCATACAACATATGTTTAAAATGGTTCCAAGAATGGTTATGCTCATTAATCATTCTGATATCAGTGAGAATAATTAATCTCATTTCTCTCTTCTCAGAACACTGGTGTAGCAAATATAAATTATGAATACAGTAGTAGTAGCAAAAAAGAGTACAACTCACTTTGAAAATCTCAAACAGTATGTGGTAGAGATGGGAGGGTACATACACCATATTTATATCACTTGTATGGTCACTCCCTGTAAAAGGAGGAGAAAACATTATAACACAAAATAAATAAACATACTTGCACTAAATTCAGGTTGTAAGACAGGATAAAACACACGACAAAAGGTGAAGCAAAATGGCATTACAGTTCACCCTCCAATTCCAAATCACCTTTGAGAAATGAAAATATGGGGTGCTCTCGAGGTTTAGTCTCCATTAGAGGGTTATCTTTGTGTTAAACGATTGAAGATTGTTATTTGGTTGTTTGGAATAGTGGTCTTGAATAAGAGGGGTCTCAAATTAGAGGGGGCACTGTATTTATAGGAAAAGCAAAATTTTAATATTTGTAAAATAAATATGGTAGGAAAACATAGTTTCCTTTTAGAGCAGTCATACAGTATTTACAAATCAATTTTAAACAAACTATTATACATTGTGGAAGCAGTTTGGCACAGAGGAAATGGTTTGGTTTCCCAACCTCGAGGTTGGGGTTTCAATCCTTCACTGTGCATTTTGCGAGGCACTTTATCTACATTGCTTCAGTCTACCCAGCTGTATTAATGGGTATCAGCAAATTGCTGGGAGTAACCTGCGGTGGACTAGCATCCCACCCAGAGTGAGTACCACACTCTCATCTGTTTCATCTACTTGAAATTGGGGATAAGTTTTAGTGCATATGAGCCCTGTGGCTCAGCAAGGATTTACTATTATTATATTTTTACTATCTTCGAGGTTTTTCTTTTCCAATAGTAATAGTTTTTCACTGGTACATACCACTATTATTCTTTAGGTATTCAGTTATGCTAATTAACTGAATACCTAAAGAATAATAGTGGTATTCTTTAGGTATTCAGTTAATTAGCATAACTGAATACCTAAAGAATAATAGTGGTATGTACCACTATTATTATGCTAATTAACTGTAGATTTACAAGAATTTTTACTTACCATTTTGTGTGGTGATTTCAAGCTCAGGCGAAGCTAGATAGTACTGGTCACAAAGGTATCTGGCACTGTCATATGCATCTAAACAAAAACAAACAAAATTGATTGTAAATTCAATCTGCTGTCCACCATAATCTATCTAGTAGAATGCTACCAATCATTTTTTTGCATAAAATTTGGTATAGTAATCCTATTCAACCGTGTATATGGCCTCTAGTAGCACATAAAAATAAGAATATAACATTTGTGAACTTCAATTAATCATTAATGTGAAGGTGGTGACCCACTAGCATACCATTAAGATTTGCCAGATGGGGGCTTAGCTCTTCGACAGAAAAAAAAATCATCTTCATTAATCTATCAGTGAAATAGTGTAGGTCTACACTCGCAAGGTTTGTCGATTTCTGATATACGGTAGACCAACAGGGTCTAAAAATAACTTAGCCCTGGTAGAGGCCAAGGAGCTATGAGGTTAACCCCATGACATGGCATTAGAAAAAACAGGTATTGCTTTTAAGTATTTTTAGGCTGTTTTGAGATGTTCCACATTTTATGCCCAGAGAAATACCCTTTTGGTCCAACGGGTAAATGCAAACAGAGGGCTTACATCTCAATCTGAGACTTGTAACTTAGGTAATTAGATGGTACACAGTGTTGATCAGTGTTCAGCAGACTTTAAGACTGATGACCCAAGAAATTCAGACACCAACCAACTGACCCCTTATCCACAGATGCCTACTACGGAGAGCTAGCCCTAGTGCATCTTTTCGGGACTGGGGTTTCAAATTTAGGTTAAAGCCGCATTTCGAGCAAAAATTTCACCAAAAAAACGATTTTCAGAAAAAATGCAATATATATGCATTACTCTAATTATTTGAAAATCAGGTCATTTATTGGAAGACTCTATTTCTCATTAGGAGAATACAGCACCTTTTTCGCAATGTCATTAGGTAAATTTAAAGGTTGTAGATCGCATCCACTGGCATGCTCTCGCCAGCTGCTTTTGTGTGTACTTTATAAAGTTAAAGTTGAGCGTCCGACTACAATAGGTAGGGTAATTGTTTTGCGAAACTGCCACAACTCTTCTTTATTTTTTATCTCGCCCACTAATGCCTTGAACTCTCATAAGATATCTCTTAATTCATCCTACAATTAATCATATACATTAATTAAAAATTTGATTTACTGAACTGTTCTTGGTGATCCACTAATGGGTTGTGACCTACTGTATAGTCTGCGGAGCATTGGTGCATATCTGGTTCTTAATTTGTTTGAAGGACCAAAATATTTTAAAAGTTGATCTCAAGGGCCAAAGATAATTTCCACCAAGTTGAAAGCAATCTTTAAAATTACCTGGGTGATAAATTTTGGGGGATGTGTCATCAGTTTAAGAGATGTTAGTCAGCTTTTGGGGGTGGGGGATGCTTTACCCATATTATTCATCCCAATTATAAGCCTAGTGTAGGTTTAGGTTCTAGACACATTCATTAACAAATAATGTTAACATTAATTTTACCTGTAACGTTTGGTAAGTATTTTCTATATTGTATGCGATGTCGTTTGTATTTTAATGAGCACTGTTCTTGGTACAAGATTTTAATAACCATGTAAAATTAAGTACAAACACTATTGATGAAACTCAATCAACAGCACATAAAATCGGTGCACATAAAATCGGAGTATATATTCTCTATTTATTGCCTAGATCTAAACTATTTTTCTGTAAAGTTTTTAGTGCACATGACCCAGCATTGCATTTTTTTGAAAAATACAAGTAACATAACATTCATTTTTCTGTAAGGTTTGGTAAATATTTTCTGCATTGTATGCACCATCATTTGTATTTTTACAAGCTTTTAACAACTAGGCAAAATTAAGTGCAAACACTATAACTATTGACAAAACACAATAAACAGCAAAACAGACTGACAAAACTTCTGTAAGGTTTTAGTAAATATTTTCTGCATTGTATGCAACATCATTTGTATTTTTATGATATTTTAACAACTAGGCAAAATTAAGTGCAAACACTATTGACAAAACACAAAAAACAGCAAAACAGATGGACAAAACTTGGCGGCACATAAAGTCGGCGTTTATTATTGGTCTATATTCTATTTATGGCCTACAGTGTAAATGTTTTCTGCATTGTACGCAACATCATTTGTATTTTTTTCTTTAGAGGGCATCTTCTAAAAAATCTAAGTAAGTAAAAGCTTCATTACAGTAAAGTTCAAAAACTATATAATAAATAAAATATTGAATATATATTGTAACATTCATTAAAAATACAATAAACTTTAAAATTCATTATAAAATTACAAGGTGATGGTTAAAATCAGAATTTTATTGCTTT
>NW_022756308.1:114721-160633 GCF_011630105.1 Anneissia japonica
GGCTTTCTCCATTCACCAGTGGTTCCATGGGTGAAACATCGCCCTCTAGGTTATTTGAGTTCTGCTCTCCTGACTGGAGGCCAAGTAACGAACGCACTCGGTTTGATCGGACATCTAGAATTGTGTCGGTGTAGCCAATCTCTTGTAAATATCTGAAATTATTGTTATATACATAGTAGGAGTGACAGTATGCCTCAATGGTTATTATACCTGGCAATTAACGAACAAATACTGTAACCTACTCATTCGCAATAACGTCCGTGTCTGCACGCTTTATCCAATTTTGAGGTCAAATGCAATAATGAAACACATAAACAATACTGTTAATATTTTATTTGCATGACTTGTAATAAGCAGGATAATCAATTTAAAAACTTGCAAATATGTACATACTAGAATTGGCTATTATTTGTGTCTTTGGGAGATCTTGACATTTAAATGATCAAATCAATGTTTCAGAATTCTTTATTATATTTTATTTTGATGTGTGTCTGCATCAGGAAAATATCATAGGATTGATGTTTTGTTCTACCTGACGTGTTATACTAAATACGTCTACAACTACCTAGGAAAAAGCTTGATAGCCTAGTGGTTACAACACCAGGTTAGATTTTTGGAAGTTGTGGGTTCTATTCCTACCCGAATCACTTGCACATTTTTTCACAAGTATGGGAATGTACTGAGTATTCAGTATGATGATATGTCAGGTAGGGCAAAACATCATTCCCTTTTTTATATTTTAATCACAAATTATATCTTATTTATAATATTTGTTTAATCTTTTAATTCTTTACTAGTATAATTTAGCCATGCTATGCAAGTGTTATTCTCATGTATTAATAATTGTTTTTCCACAGTGAGCGTCACATCAGATGTGCTTCGCTAATTGTATGACCAATCATGATATGGGCAGATGGATGAAGTGAAGATTATCTCAAACAAAAACAACCTGCTATCATTACACTGATGAATTGCTTCAGTGAAGTCACATGACTCCAAGAAAGTGGGTGACCACTTGAAAGGTCAAAATAGGTGTGAAATCATATGTCATGAGCGAAATATATTTAAATTATCTTTTAGGTCCATCAGCAAATGTTCAGCCTTCTTCTCCATGACATATTCTTAATATTGCCTGTCTCTTATACACATCTAGATGTGTATAAGAGACAGGTGTTCAGCAGACTTTTAGACTGATGACCCAAGAAATTCAGACACCAACCAACTGACCCCCTTATCCACAGATGCCTACTTCGGAGAGCTAGCCCTAGTGCATATTTCGGGACTGGGGTTTCAAATTTAGGTTAAAGCCCCATTCCGGGCAAAAGTTTCAACAACAAAAAATTTTCAGAAAAAATGCAATATATACTCTAATTATTTGAAAATCAGGTCATTTATTGGGATAAATTTTAATTTTACGGTAGAGACTATATTTCTCATTAGGAGAAAACAGTACCTTTTTCCCAATGACTTTGTCATTAGGTAAATTCAAAGGTTGTAGATCGCATCCACTGGCATGCTCTCGTCACCTACTTTTGTGTGTACTTTATAAAGTTAAAGTTGAGCATCCGACTACAATAGGTAGGGTAATTGTTTTGCGAAACGGCCACAATTCTTTATTTTTTATCTCACCCACTAATGCCTTGAAATCTCATAAGATATCTTAATTCATCCTACAATTAATCATATACATTAATTAAAAATTTGATTTACTCAACTGTTCTTGGTGATCCACTAATGGGTTGTGACCTACTGTATAGTCTGCGGAGCATTGGTGCATATCTGGTTCTTAATTTGTTTGAAGGACCAAAATATTTTTAAAGTTGATCTCAAGGGCCAAAGATAAATTCCACCAAGTTGAAAGCAATCTTTAAAATTACCTGGGTGACAAATTTTGGGGGATGTGTCATCAGTTTAAGAGATGTTAGTCAGCTTTTGGGGGTGGGGGATGCTTTACCAATATTATTCATCCCAATTATAAGCCTAGTGTAGGTCTAGTTTCTAGACACATTCATTAACAAATAATGTTAACATTAATTTTACCTGTAACGTTTGGTAAGTATTTTCTATATTGTATGCGATGTCGTTTGTATTTTAATGAGCACTGTTCTTAGTACAAGATTTTAATAACCATGTAAAATTAGGTACAAACACTATTGATGAAACTCAATCAACAGCACATAAAATCAGAGCACATAAAATCGGAGTATATATTCCCCATTTATTGCCTAGATCTAAACTGTTTTTCTGTAAAGTTTTTAGTGTACACATGACCCAGCATTGCATTTTTTTTTTAAAATACAAGTAACATAACATTAATTTTTCTGTAAGGTTTGGTAAATATTTTCTGCATTGTATGCAACATCATTTGTATTTTTACGAGCTTTTAACAACTAGGCAAAATTAAGTACAAACACTATAACTACTGACAAAACACAATAAACAGCAAAACAGACTGACAAAACTTCTGTAAGGTTTTAGTAAATATTTTCTGCATTGTATGCAACATCATTTGTATTTTTATGATCTTTTAACAACTAGGCAAAATTAAGTGCAAACACTATTGACAAAACACAAAAAACAGCAAAACAGATGGACAAAACTTGGCGGCACATAAAGTCGGTGTTTATTAATAGGTCTATATTCTATTTATGGCCTACAGTGTAAATGTTTCCTGCATTGTACGCAACATCATTTGTATTTTTTTCTTTAGAGGGCATCTTCTTAAAAATCCAAGTAAGTAAAAGCTTCATTACAGTAAAGTTCAAAAACTATATAATAAAATATTGAATATATATTGTAACATTCATTAAAAATACAATAAACTTTAAAATTCATTATAAAATTACAAGGTGATGGTTAAAATCAGAATTTTATTGCTTTTCTCTGAGATATAATTTTAACTTGGTTTTAAAATTAGAATAAGATATATTGCATTTAAAAGGAAGAGTGTTAAAAAATGAGGTGGCTCTGTAATAAAATGACATTTTAAAATATTGTAATTTAGGTTTAGGGACAAAAAAGAGGCCTACAGTTGTCGAACGAGTACGCATACCCTCGCGAGTAATGGGTTTCAAAGACGATTGAGGTATAAATCAGGTGCAGAACCAGTGGCTGCTTTAAAAGCTAGGCAGCCAAGGTGAAGAGCAATTCTGCTAGAAGAAACATTCAATAAATTAAGAGTTGAAAGGAGAACAGAAGAACGGGTACGAGGGTGGCAGTTAAGAATTATGCGCAAAGCACGGTTCTGTAAAGGTTGGATGTGAGAAGATATGCTATTCCCTTAGAGCCCCAAAGTGAACAACAGTAGTCGATATGCAGAAGTACAATAGTATTATATAACAAAAGTTTGGTTTTGGTGTCAATAAATTTGTGAATGTGCCCTAATAATGAGAGTGAATAGCCAAGTTTACTTCGTAGGTGTCTAATATGTGCATGCCATGTTAATTTGTTAAGAGCTTTTAACAACTAGGCAAAATTAAGTGCAAACACTATAACTATTGACAAAACACAAAAGAAACAGCAAAACAGATGGACAAAACTTGGCGGCACATAAAGTCGGTGTTTATTAATAGGTCTATATTCTATTAATGGTGTACAGTAGTATAGCTTTCTCATTTTCTCCAAACTGTAAATTTGTTAGTGCAAATGACCCAGGGTTGCATTTCTGTCTTTACTTTATAATAATAATAAAAATAATAATAATAATAATTTATTCGACATTTCACATTTATAACAGTGGCAACACACAATTAAGTGGTGCAGTCAATCTTAAACTAAGAAAAAAAAGGAGAACAAATTGCTTTTCTCTTATTAAGAAAATATAATCAATTTAGACAAGGCTTAACAATATCTACGAAAACTAAACAAAGGATTAACCAAAAACAGGCCTATTTAATATAGAAAAAAAAAATTGTTACACAAAACTTAACAAAAGTATCAATGAAAACAAAATTAGAATTAAACAAAAACAAAAGGCTTAACAATTAGGCCTATTAAATACCGAAGAACAAAGAAAAGTAACTTAAAGCAACAATGTATTAAATCAAACCAGTTTCAAATATGAACGTTTCTCCCAAGCAAGTTTTAAATAATTTTTGCAGTACTTGTCAAATGCTGTAAAAACCTCATCATTAAGATCAGTGGTTTCTCCCCCCGTTACAAGCTGCATTTTCTCGTTAATATTTGATTCGGTAAATTTTTCCCATATTGCAGAATTCAAGATCTTTTTTCAAATCTAATAATTACAGACTCCCTAATAACCTTGAATGATTTGCAAATAAATAAAAAGTGTCTGACATCTTCGATCTCACCATTTTCGCACAAGGTACAATGGCTGGATATCTCTTTAGACCACTTACAGGTCCTGCCATCTAAGGGTAGAGTATCTTACTTTAAATTTTAAACTTGCTCCTAAAAAATTTGTTTTTTATCTAGGAGATACTTTATGGAAAATGCATTCATCCAATGTATAACGTTGAATTTGTTTTCAATACTTTTTTTACTATTTTGTTTTTTCTCGTGGGACAAATTAAATTACTCTGCAGGTCAAATTTGGTCCACGAGCCGCCTATTAAGTACCAGGATGCTGAAGCAATGCACATCACTACTATGCATAGCATCTAACATTTTTTGGGATGTTCTATTTTCCATATGAGGGGTGAAACTTATAAGAGGCTCTTCACTTGAAACATTTAACATCAACCATCAACTCTAATATGGATCCAGATGACACGGAACAAGGGGTGTTGCGTTATGGAGAGAATGTGTGACTGGAAATGGTCTGCCAGTTGGTTGTTACCATGCGCCAGTGATTTTGGAGTACAGCAAGATGAAACCATTTATGTAATGCATGAATAAAGTTGTCGGGTAGTGAAATGATTATCGTACATTTTAAGTGCTCCCTCCATGCATAAGTAAGCTAAACCACGGTGATTAATAGCGAAGATATGGTGACAACTATTACGAAGTTATCTCTTTTCAAGAGGGGATGCAAATGCTTTGTGAAAATGAGTACGCGGCGGCCCGCGGTACTCATTTTCACAAGGAATACACTCAGCTGGTTAGCTAACAATAGGCCTATGCAAATTTACATGAACACCTGGTAAGAAAGGTGCAATCACGCTCTGTTGCCTAGCAAATGTCTGTACTGTAGCGCAGGGGGGGGGGATAGCGGGGGGGGTGAGGGCTAGCCTGCTGATGTACTGTATATAGCAGGGGACGATGAAGCATAATATGACTATCTAGGCCTAGTGCAATTTTATGTGATAGAAAGTACACTTTCGAAAGAAATAAATTAAAATAAGAAAAAAAATTAACAAGGGCCTAAGAATAATTCAGTTGCAGACGTACCTTGTTTAAGTATTATATGCTAAATGCGGCTCTTGTAGCCCTAGCTAGACAAGGCACTCATGTGCAAAGCAGTGGTGTTTGTTTATCCATGAAAAAGGTGACATAATCTAGCTTATGACGTATGCATGCTAAATATAGCGTGAGTGTGACGTCACCAAAAAATAAAAATTTTCTATTATAACCAAAATATCAATAACTACAAGGTTTGTGGGCGTAAATTCCCTTAATACAAATTAAGGGTAGCACCATCACCTTGCCATACAAATTACAGCTCCCATTGACGTCTCAGTCGAGAAATACGGGTAGCTGAAGTTTTTCTCGAAAATCTGACTACGAAACCAAATCGAAATTCATGTTCCACTTCTGACTCTGAGTTGCTTCGCACACGCTGCTGAGGGCGGCATTCCGGGAACATTGCGTCTAGATCAGGTTCAACCTTGGACCTCCATGGTTCAACTGAACCTTTAGTAAACACACTTTTCCCTGAACTCTTAATTACAATACTTCTTATCATTTTCATATTAGCAAACACTCATGTAGGCAAGATTATAGATCTATCTGATGCCCTTTACAATGACTTTGAGAATTTAACCTCACCTTGTTTATATTTAAACTATTTTCAATTCAAGACATTGTATTTGAAATCAGAATACAAAGCATTCATAACATAGAGTTTATACCTTCCTGGTGACACAACAAAAGGTTTTCTTTTTAGTGGCCAGTTGGATACTATATGTGACCCAAGCTCACAAACAGGCTGTAAACTCGCACTGCACTGTATTAAGAAACAAGCCTCAATACCCAGAATAGGGCGTAGAATGTGAATTTTGTGTGAATTTTGGGTTTTTGTGTAATAAATAAAGTATAACTGTTAATCTTACTATTCCTGAAGTTTGAGTTTAAAATTCCAAATGTAAGAGGTCAAATTTAGCCATTTTCGGATGGGAGCTAATGAAAAATGAATAGAAACCTGCCGAAAATAAAAGCATTTTTCTCAAAACTTGATTTAAGAAAGTTGATAAGATGACAATTATTCAAACGGTCATAACTTTGCTTCAGACACCCGATTGAGTTCATTTAACTGTCATTTTAAAGTAAATGATATGTTCTATGCCATTATAACAAAAACTCATTTTGGCCTTAGGACGAGTTTACAGCCCGTTTGTGAGCTTGGGTCACATATGATAAAGTATTAAATCCATTTTTAAGATTACTGCACTTAATGATGGTAGACATTTTCAAAGTACAACTATTAAAATACTTTAGTTAATTCAATTTAAGATATTTAGCAGGTTGGCAGTTACTTAACTCATGAGGGCAGACATCAATAGCATTGATAAACCTAATAGGATTCTTTAACAATTGTTAAAATTATTGAAACTTGTTGAGCTATTTACTCAAGATTTGAATCCTGATGGCCAAAATCCACTGGTACTTACAGTAGAAGGCGAGTATCTCAACAAAGCTACAATTCCATTCAATATTATGTGCGGGAATTTTGGAAAAATTGGAAAGTCCTCCCGCACTCCCGAAAGCAAGAAGAACCTCCCGGAAATGATATATAATTTGCATGTTTTTACTAACTGTATTATCAGATGTCTCTCAAAAGTTAGTACCAATGCTTATCACCATGTGATAAATAAAAATAAAAATTAGATGTGTTTTTACAATTTGTTAAAACACGTTCGCTACTAGCGACGAGTATACTCGTCCCAGAGGGTGTTGCTGAGGGCGCTAGGGATGTCTATACTCGTCAAAACCGGAGTAAAATTCTAGCGTTATTACATTAATACACTGTAGAACGACAGACTTAACGGCTGATAATTCGGGAAAGATACACCTACCGTAGATGGTAACATAAAAATAACATGCGTATGTTTGTTGTGTTTTATATATTGACAGCAGTACAAAAGATTACATGGTGGGAGCACACTATAAATATATACCAACCCATGCAAAAACTGGACAAGAAAACTTGCACTTGGCAGAGGCAACAGAAAATACTGTCCCATTGCCAGCGACAAGTTTACTCGTCCACTAATATTTTTCTGAAATTAAACACACCATTTGATGATCTGTGACAGTTCAAGAAAGTATGTTTGTACATATATACTTGTTTTGGCACACAGGACAAAACCTACAAATAAGGTCTGGCAATCAATGTGTTAAAAAAAGCTCATCTGAACAGCAGTGGCGTATGTAGAAGTGTTGAAATGGGGGTTCTGATGGAGGAGCACGAAGGTGAATTGGGGGGGGGGGATGCTCGATGATCAGTTGAGGGGCAATAACTTGCAAAATAAGGTGATTTTTAAGTACTTGCAAGTGATTTTTGGAGGCGATTATGGGAGGGGGCCATGAGTAATTTTTGGAGGGGCATGAGCCCCTCACGCACCACCCAGATACGCCACTGCTGAACAGGTCTCCCGGAAATGGCTTCTTCCAAGTTGGGAACCCTGTCATTGGCAGAGTCTTTAATTGCTGTTTTTGTGCTTATCGTTCATTGCCAAAAGAAATTGAATAAATAAAAATAAATTTATATGGGCCAGAAATTTATTCGGCAACTGTGCCAGGAACAGTTCAACCATGATGCCTATTAGGCATTAATATTCATAAAGCAATTTTATGACTCTTGAATTTTAAATTCAATTTACAGTTTTGTGGTATCTTTTTAATAGCCGATACAGTACTTTCTTTTGATATTTCATATGTGTTTTATTAACAAAAATTAATTAAATCTTATCAAACATAAGTTACTGTACTTCCAAGTAATCTGAATCTCTGATTCTCATAATATTTTACTGACAAAATCATTGTTTAAATGCAAATGAAACTTAAAAATAAAATAAAATATGCTGGTCAATTTGAAGAACAATGAAGGTTATTAATCTCGACAGCTGGAGATGAAAATATTTAAATAATTAATTATAGATCAAGAGGTTCTAGTTAACAAACTGTAATTCCATGTTGTTATAGCAGCTTGCATTGAGTATGATGTCATCATCTCAGATGTACTGTACGTCATAACGAAGTGAATTTGCTGACTGATTGAATGGATATACATTACTGTAGCTGTGTTTAGCAACTAATCTATGTTAATAATTTTTGTACATATTTTGTATTTGTGTTTACTATGCACCGACTTTTAAATGTCATGTATTTCTTTAGAATTAGTACAAAATACAAGATTAAAAAACATCTAAAACAATATATTTCACTGTTCAACATAATGGAGCAAAATAATTATTCTATTAATTAACAAACTTAAATATTCAAAAATAATAATTAGTGATAGATCAGAAGGTTCTAGTTAACAAATTGTAATTCAGTGGTGCTGTTATTCTGCTTACGTTGAGTATGATGTCATCATCTCAGATGTACTGTACGTCATAATGAAGTGAATTTGCCGACTGATTGAATGGATACAGCTGTGTTTAGTGACTACTCTATGTTAATAGTTATTGTACATATATTGTATTTGTGTTTACTATACACTTACGTAAGTTTTTTAAATGTCATGTGTTTCTTATAAATACAAGATTAAAAGACATCTAAATAACAAACTTATTCCACTTTTCAACATAAAGGAGCAAAATAATTATTACATTAATGAACAAATTTAGATACTCAAAATTAAACTGATAATTTCAATATTAGCATTACAAAACAAAAAAGCAATAAAAAAAATATTAGCATTACATAAACAAAAAAGCAATAAAAAAAAAACAACATCCACTGTAACACTGGCTTACTCATTCCATGGAGGTATTTTGTACCTCCATGCTCATTCATAGTTTGAACTTTAAACAGAATAATGATGTTTATATGGTTGTAAGTTTATGTGAGCGGAGATAAATACTGGATTATTACAAATGTTGTAACATACAGTACGGTATGTATCAGATCCAATTAGCTTTTTCCTGTCTGCATCACTACCATCATGAGGCTGCAGCCACTTTAATGGTTCTCACTACCAATGTGCTCTTTTAAAACTTTTATATTTACTTTGAACTCTGACCCAATACACCAGAAACCACATTACATCAATTACAAACATTTCAGCAGAGCACAGAGGTGATTATAATGGAATAGCCTCTATGTAATGCCCCATTCTATAATTGAAGCTTAATGATAGCATAGAGAAAATAGGTTCTCTATTTTCTCTATGATTATAGGGCATTGTCATTACACCCTACATCGGTATAAGGTCAATCAAACCAGTTTTCTGCAGTATTTTCTGGATACTAACCTTCGCAACTCTAATTTTTATTTTTTTTAAATGTATTCAGCTTTGCCAAATGGAAGGATGTACAGCCAAATATAGCTTCCTGGAAGATGGTGTATGCCAACATATGTTGGAACAAAGCCTATATATCTTGCAACTAGTGTCAACAAACTATTTTTTTATTTACATTTGAGACATGTAGGAGCGAGTGGCGCAGTGTGTAAGGTGTTGGACTTTTGATCGTGAGTTCGAGACCGATGCTGACCCTACTAGGATGGTTCCAGTCAATTAATAACAGCAACTAGAATCGATTATACGCGATTAATCGCTAAAGGAAGCTACATTCAAAAAACCAACTGTGTAGCTCCTGTAATTCATACGAACGAATGAACGAACGAATGAGAATGTACAATATGTTTTTGAACAGATTTTCCATAATTGACTTAATTTAAAAGGAATATTGCATAAACCAAAAAATGATAGCACCTACAGTAGTAGGTATTTACTACAACATAATATTTTAGTTTATAAATAATTGATGGGCTGGATTGAAATTGCTGAGGACCCCAATATCATAAAATCCATTCCTTTCTGTGAGATCACTTGCAGTTGTATACAACATTTAATAATAGTAGATTGAATAAAATTACATTATGATAACTTGATTGATTCAACAAAACTGTAGCAGTAGTAAGAAGTACTATAAAGTACAATTAGCTTACCGTGAGTTACTGATACAACATGACAGTTAGGGTCGATGCTGCCTATATGTCTGGACGAATGACCATTTGGGTTAGTACCAAACACTAATGCTGAAAAAACAAATTTAATTATTTATAATTGGGAAAAAAAACCACAGGTCAACGATTATTAATATTATACAAAAACAAATACACACAAATAAATGAATACAGTAGTATTGGACATGAGGTCATGGTGATAATAAATTTCCATTAAATTTGAATATCTACAGTACTTTACAGCAAAAACATCACATGGCTTTGGCATCTAAACAGCAAACACTGGTATAATAATATCACTTGTTTAGATTGGGCCACCTTGGTTATTTAAAAAAAATAAAAACAACTACAACATCATCAGCAACAAAAACAGTTCTTAAAAATTAACAATAATAACCATATACAATAATTATTATTGTATTTTCTTATAAAACATTAGACCAAATAAATAATTATTTTTTTTAATATCCTTATATGAATAATAATAATAGTAATTTACATTACTTTATACAGATCCTTGTTTGGATAATTTTACATGTGTTTAAAATTTCTACATTTGCATTATTATTATAGTTATAATTTCATTCTGACTACTTAAAGTTACACATATTCAGGATAGCAATAGAAATGTATCATATTGTTCACACTTAATGCAGATAGATTTAATTATGTCAATGACCCCTTCCAGCCTACACAATCATCACATGCTATTACCTTAGTAATACATCATGTCTGCTCATTAATAATACATTACAATCTCAATAATTAGCAACTGTAATCATAACAAATTTTTCATTCATTTTTTAAAGAAAGTTAAAAATAAAGTGTATACCCAAGCATGCGTTTTATTTTTAAAGTATTACGTATAAATTTGTAATCTATCATAATTCTGTATGTTATGATTAATTTAATTCTAATGATAACAATTTTTAAGTTTGGTGTACAGTATCCAATCTGCACTGCCGCATTCTGGGATAATCTCTTTTTCCCAAGGACACTTTAAATTTTCAGAATTTCCTTTAATACAGTAATCCTTTCCTTTTATACAGTAATCCTTTCCTTTTATACAGTACAGAAGAGAGCATAATGCAGTAATTATTGGAGAGTTGAAGAAGATTAAAACCAACAAAAATGTACAGCATACCACTGATGTGACCCCCATGTGACAGTTTTGTCAAGTGACTGGTATCATAGCCAATAGATTGGCTTCAATTTACATCCCACTGTTGTTCATTTGTGTGGATACAGTATGTAATTAAATTCCTCTAGTTGGATCATAGAGGTATACTGTAAAATTCTAATTTTATACATCGATGGCTGGACTAACACTATAGCACAGGCTGTGAAAAATGCCCTGGTTGAGGACATCTCTTGAAGCACACCAACTACAGTACTATTCAATTTTACAATCTTAAATCTTTCCTACCAATGACCAGGGGTCGGAGGCACCATGATTACCTACTCTGAATTTTAGAGAGTGGTGGTGGGAAGGAAAGGAAAGTCAATTTTTTTTGTACCACCGTGGGAATATATAGAGTAGGCCTACAAAAACATTGGTTCTGAAGGCAATTCATCAAGATAATTTTCAAGGCACAAATGTTATTTTTCCAAGCCTGATAACAACATTCCCCAAGGAAATTTGCCTCACTTTTCCAGTTCCCCTTACCACTAAACACCATGCAAAAAATTATGCCAGTCATAAAGTTATGCCAGGTATATTGAGGTGCCCCTCTATAACTCCAGGGATCCAAAGTTTTCCGCAAGTCGCACAAGTCACCTGAAAATCTAGATGGCCTCCCACACTAGACATCAATGCGTGAAGTTTCAGAAGAATGTTGAGTAGGAATTTTAGTATGACGTCAAGTCAGGCAAGATCGTGGGAGTGTGAACCTACTGGAAGTACTGTATGCCATCAGACTTATTGGGGGATAGAGACATTATAAAGCCAGTAACCAATGATAAAATGAATTGTAGTTTTCTTGTAATTTCTGTAAAGCTTAAGATGAAACTCAGCATCCCGATAAAAAACTCATTTGCATTCAAAATATTAAAATATGTTAAATTAAAAGATGAGCTCCAATATTGCACAATTTAAGAAATTTAGTTTCTTGGCATTATTAGTAAATTAAGAATACAATTGTGATGGCATTTTTGTTTTACTCATCAGCAATTAGAAACATTTAAAAAAACAGAATTTACTCACTGTGTTGGTTGATTAACATTCGTATGCTAATTCTACTCATTAAGAATCGATCTAAGAAGTACTGTATATTGCATTCTTCATGTGTGTCCACATTCAACCTTCCTTCCCTCATTTCTAGCACTCCCTACAAAATAAAATTTAAAAAAAAACAATGTGATAATTTAAAGGAATCAATAGGTTTCACTTTCCTCCTTGCATTTCAGCAATAGCCTTTTTTTGAAATGTCAGCATGTATTGCCATTTAGGGAAGAGCATGTTCTTGACCATTCGCCCATTAGGGGGTCAGCATATGTTGGCCATGGTAGCCCTTAGGTAGCCAGCATATGCTTAAGCAATAGCATGTATCCCAGGAACAACAAAATAAATAGGCAGATTCAGAGAGGCCCAGCTGCTGGTCCATGAGGCACTCCTTTAATTCTTATATAATTAAACCAAAGGGAAAAAATGACTTCCAAATTAATACAAGAATTTGTGTATACTTTCCCCCATCGCCCATATTGATGATTTCGAATAAAATAAAATTTTATTTTTGGCTAATGGAAATTTCAGAAAAAAATAACGGCTTTTCTTTATTTTTATTACACCCGCCGCTGCCTTGAAATCGCCAAAAATAAGATATGTATAATCTTCCTCATTATATAAATTTAAAGCATTTAACCATTCCATTAGTACACTGTTTACATTTAACAATAAAATTATATTTTTATTTTCTCTTTCATCTGGATGTTTCTGGTAAAAAACAATTTGCTAAATAATAAGAAAACAAACTTTATTTTAATTTTTTGTCTGCCCTCCTCTGATGATCTTTAAAAAATTAAGTTTGTGGAACAAGGTATAAAAAAGTCTTTGCCTAAAGTGTGAGTGTCATTTCCAACCATCTAGAAGCCATTGACACAAAATTTCATACCATAGCCCAAATCATTCTGGGACTGGAGTAGTCTGTACTGCCCTGTATTGTAATTACATTTCCATTCTGGGGGAAACTCTATGTCAAATTCATAGGTCTGCCACTACTGTATGTAACAATTTTGTTGTATAAAGTAGTCTACAATGGGCTGCATTCATACTGAATCAACATTTTCTGATGGAAAAGCCTACCGAACTGATCAGAAAATAGGATCAGGGTGTAAGAATAGGGAAACTGGTGTTTAGCCCATTGGAAATGCAGAAAATTTTGGTTTGGATCAAATGTGAATAAAGCTGAAGCTGTAATCATCAGACAATAAATTTTACCTGTGCCATTGTTTCAACCACATTAGCATGCCTGTTTCGTATTGTTGTCAAGCTTTCGGTGAACCTACAAGAAACATTACAAGAAAAAATGTTATTAGTATAAACATAAAATTTAAAAAATTAATAATGAAATTTCTTTTCTGCATAATGCTTATTATCACTTTCCATCCACTCTTTTCTTAGTTACAAAACAAAAACATTTTGAAAATTTTATTTTGATAAAAACCTTAATGGTTATGAATAACAATCATAAAAAAAAAGGTTGTTGGTTATAGTAAACTTAAAATCATGTTGTACTGTATTTTTAATACGAATTAAAGGTTATGATAGTCCGTACTTCATGCAAAAAATGTTAACATTAGCAACAAATCATCTAAAGAATCTATGGATATTACATTATTCAAATAAATGCCACAATTTACCTTTCTCTTGTTTTTGAATTATTAACAGCCACCTCAAATTCTAGAAGGTCTTGTAAAGTTTGTAAGTACCTTTCAGTAAAAACAAAATTTTAACAAAATAGATAAAGAATTTCAAATGACACAAAACAATAAATAATTAAAATATGCTGAATCAAATCAAATCAGATATATTTCACTTGTAACATGGAAAACACAATGCATTTTGCAATAAAAAAATTTAAAAATAATAATTTTAATAAGTTTACAACATATTGTGCTTGGTTTTTTTTAATCAATTACCATAAACATTTTTACAATACAATAATTGTCTCATTTCAAAATTGCATTGACAATCAGACACATTTGACTAATCTTACATCACAAAAACTCTACATAAACAGTATTATAATAATAATATTTACATGTTATAGAAGAAACAAAAGAGAAAAAAGAATTTAAGTTTCTGTTTGCTACTATACACTTGTAACGCCATATGGATCATATGTATGGAATTAGGGAACAAGGTCAAGTTACAATAGTTCAATAGAAAGAAACTGAGACTTGCTTTTGCCAAAATAATTTAATTTAAATACAGTAATTACTAATTTTAAGTGGACCTATTTTGCAGGCCTATAATGACTCTCTTACAAAGTAGTCCAAATCTTAATCTATAAATACAGTCTTTTTCACATAAAGTACAAGATATTCAACAATAATTTAATACAGTATAACTATATAACTATCTGTCCAAGGACAGTTGAGTTCAAACAGATAAATAATAATTAAAAAAATACAAGAAAAAAACAATACCAACAACAGCAAACAATATAATATTCCTTCAATATATTTTACTAAACAATTGATCCATTCCTACAATATCAAGTATTGTACTTGAGTGTACAACTTTTTACTAACTACAGTACAGTTAGTACAGCATAATTTGATATCAAGGTTCTTCAATTGGTACAACACACTTTCCTGGCATATTGTTGTATTGAATCAGACCTTGTACAACAATGGAGCATGTTATTCCTTCCTGGACAATAACAATTTGGCAAAAAAAAACCTGACCGACTCAAATTTTTGAAAACCAAGCATCAGTCTTTTTCGCAAATATTTTTTTAAAACAAGGACTAACATAATTGTTGTAGTTGTATGAATTTAATTAAAAGGCAAATTTTACTTTAAAATAATAATAAATAAATGGATTCTAAAGTATATTTAACTAAAGAAACATGATACCTTAAACACTGAATTTTAGCCCTGTTAATAGTACTGTATACTAACCAAAATGTACAGTCAGCAATGAACGCTAAAGTTACTAAAGTTAGGCCAGACTCTAAGCTACAGTATTGTTGAAAAAAAAAAACAGAGACCACAATACCCTGATTTTTAGAAATCACTGTCCTTGGTCAACACAATTGTTTTGGCCTTCCATAAATATTAATTATTTTAACAAGAAATATCTTATTTTAATTGAACACTTACCAGCTATTCACCAATTTCACTGAAGGCATTTTCAAGAGGTTCTCCGGTAACAAGTTCATCTCCTTCATCATGTTGCAGATTCGGACAGGTAACTCCTGTCTTAAAAACTCAAATGATTTCTTCTCATTTGCACTTTTCATACCTGAAAAAGATTCAATGAAAATTTAAAATGACATGAAAATACAACATGACAAATTTTGGTATAAAATAGAGTATTTTCTTAATACCATATTTTCATGGGTGTAAGCCCACCCCTACTTTACACCCAATTTTACATACCAGCCTCTCCTCGAGCAAAAGCCCAGGGTATGATTTGAGTGAGTATCTTATGCCTACAGTAGCTTAACAGACTTTTTACAAATACAGTAATCTAAAAATACTAACAAAAAAAAGGTATCAAATATTGGCATTCAATTAGGCATGTAGTGCTAAAAAGAATGCCTTTTGATTGAAGAAAAATGGATTTCCCAGGTATAAGCCCAGCACCACCCACTGATGTTCAAGGGTTGGACTTGTAACAAAGTACTATGGTATTTATTGGTATATTATTAAGAAACCAGGACAAATAGAAGACTGGGATTTCAAAGTGCTAATACTGTATACAAAGCGATGTCTTCCTCTGCCTTATCGTTTGTTACTTCAGTATTAAAGAGTTTGTTTTTGTGGTTCCTTATTTTCCTACATCTCAATCTCAAGTACCTATCCTCCTACAGTATTATATTATAGGTATAATTGTAGAGTTCCGTACTGTATGACTACACATATATATCCATCATCTGATTTTTGGTAGTCATTGGCCTCATATTGAATAATAATAGAAACTGAGGTTACAAATCCTGTTTATAGAAATACTTAGTCATGAAATAGAACGCAATTCACTCTTACAATATAAATCATGGAATGATTGATCAATTTATAGATTGTAAAATGACATGTATTAAGTCATTGTTTTTTACTTTCATTCAATACCTATAGTAACTTAAGAAATTAAAGTTATAATTAAATTATTATTCACATTTAAAAAATATACTATAAATTACTTGAAGAATATCTTATCATACAGGATCAAAAATCCAAAAAGATAAATAGGTTTATTGCAGCTTTTATTATAGAATGTAGTATTTTGTTGAATATTTCAATTAAGTACAACAATGTCCTAATCAGCTAATGAGAACAACAACATTTTATATACAGTAACAACAGGAATTGTAAAGTGCCAATTCAAAATATACAGTATCAAAGGCACTGGGTGAGGAAAATAAGATAAGTTATTAACATTCTTGAAACAAATAGGATTTTAGATTTTTCTAAATAAGTAATTCAAGTGATTTGCAAAACCGAAAGTATTCAAGAGTTCCATGTAGAAAGGACTTTCTTTAAAAATTTATTATTTAGCTTAATCACTGCACACAATGATCAAGCGCTTTGTAACCATGAGGAAAAGGTGCTATATAAATGACCATTATTATTATTACTGTACTAATTAAATAACAGAATAACAAAACATAGCAAAAAGGAAAAGATGAACAGGTGTCAAGCAACTCTATCTACATCCTCCCTTGAACAAATTGATGTCCTATCAAACAAACAAGATATGGAAAATTTTTGATGGACCACTGTTTTTGTTTTGGTTCTTAAGAGACGGAGCTGTCAAGATATATTTGGATAAGAAATGAAGATGGCGGAAGAAAATGTAGAGATTAGGTATTATTGAAAAATAGACTGATATAATGAAAGAGATGAGACTTGAAATTATACTGTATAAAATCTTGGAAAATTAAAATATTATTTCTGTTCCAGACACCATCTGACCTTTTACTTACAGATGTTGTGCCTTATGTTGTAGGATATTTAACTGATTTACATTGTCTCTAGTAAATCAATATCGTCAATTACCGCTGTCTCATTGCATACTACAGTATTATCACTGTACCAAAATTTCAGTGTGATGCAAACCATAAAAGGACTCTGATTGGCTAATTATGTGGGTGTGTACAAGGTTGGACAAAGATTACTTTGCATCATAAATGGTTAATTCATACCACCAGTAGAAATGGATTGAACGAAAAATGGCTTACAACTGAAATTTTAAACTACAGCTGTATGCAAGTCCATTTTTAAACAACTAATGATTATACTTAATAATGCTGTTGGTGATTAACAGTATCTTTTAAATCCTAAAGTTCAATGAATTATTCTAGATTTCATAGAAACATGTATGTCACCGACTGGCCTGTGGTGGTATGGTAAAATTATATTTGAGTTATTCCAACTAGCATTGATTGACTGTACACACAAAATAAACTACTGTACGGTAAACATTAAACGCTTCTTTATACCTACATCAAAGGGCATTATGCCCAAATTAAAACTTCAATGTATAAATTTTGATTCTTACTAAAAACTTTACTTTTTGTAAATACTGAAAAAATATACTTAATATAGCACACAGATCTTGGAAATGTGAAGGGATTAAAATCAAGTTAATAATTCTACATTAAAAAATACACTTTCCAATACAGGATGAAAACACAGTTGTCATGATTAGATGATTTATCTTTAAAAAAAAAAAGCAGACAACTACTGTATGGCTGTAGATGATTGAATGTTGAATTAAGACTTGATATGTAGGAGTATGTTTTAGTTATTATACAGTACAGGCAACAAATGAAAATATCTGAGTAGTTAGATTTTTGAATTATTATAAAACATACCTAAACCTATTCAAAAACTGATATATTAAAAACTAAAGTACTCAAATGTTTATACAGTATGTTGATTATCATGCATATTTTAAGGCCTATATTTTTAGTCATGATAATAAACATTATTAAAAACATAACAAATACTCAAGTAATTCAATTTTGAATTAAGATAACATGTAAACTCTTTTACAAGAACACATTTTATTAGAATACTGAGGCTGAAATTGCTTAAAAATAAGAACAAATTGAGGTTCGGTGACTTATAAAAAAAAGTGTATGGCATTGGCAACCTACTGTACAGCAGGTATTAAGCACAAAGGCAATCAATGAAAAAGTAGTAGTATATCATAATGCAAAAAAATATATAGCTGCCTGTATTAAAAGTCACATGCAATTATTGAAAGAACTAAAACTACTACTATTTCAAAGATGAATCAATCATACAGCTGTACACTATACTGAAGCATACAGTAGGCCTACATTTTTTAGTTTAGTCATGGTAATTAAAAAATGTATTGAAAACATATTAATAAACTTAATGTCAATGTTGGCTAATATCATAAAAATTTATTATAAAAAGTATGGCAGCCTGTAATATTAATACAGAAGGGTCATCAAATCTCCTTGAAGTCGCAGGAGTTTTCCTGAAAATCAGGACAACCTCCCACACTCCTGCAAGCACAAACCTCCTGGGAAATAATACATCCCATGCAAATTCACAATAAATATCTGCATGTTTTAATTAATTTATATTTATCAATTGTCTCACTGAAATCAGTGACGATGGGTAACGTCATGCAAAGCAAAATAAAATTACATGTTTTAAGAAAGCTCATTTAACTGAGATTTTTTCCAGCTTGGGACGCCTGATGATACAGAGGCAATTAACCAAAACTAGGCCTTAAATAAGAAAGGACTGAACAGTAAAGTACGCTTGGTTAGGGCAAAAGTACCAAATTTTAAATGGTCATTAAATGGCAACCCCAAACAAAATGACAAAAGCAAACCAAAAAGAAAATTAGGGGAGGGCCAGTAATGCATTTGAAAAACGTCAGGTCCATTGCATTGGTGTTTATTCCCTAATGACACGTTTTATAACAAATACAGTACATGATACAGTTACAGACAGCATAAATACAATGTCAAGTGATAGGCCTAGGCTATGTAGACCTCCTCTTTCTACTACTACTACTACTAGGCCTAGCCTACAGTAGGCCTACTACCTAGGCCTGGCTGGGGCTAGGCCACACACACACACACACACACACATAATGTGTGTACAGTCCACACACACAGGTCAGGGCACAGGCAGACAAAAAAGTGGTTGTTTTATTTTATTTTATTTATTTATTTTTTGTATTTTTAGTACTCACCAAATTCTAAAAACTGTTTAATAGATAGAGGTGATGGTGAGAATCTTGAATAATGATCCATGCGAGCTGGTAACCCTTTTAAAGAGTTACATAGAAACAACGTGAGCTTCATTTCTAAAGTGGCGGTGACAGGACAGGGAACAGCATAAACAGCAGCCTAGCCTGGCTGTAGACAGCTACTAACAACAAGAGAGACAGCTGGCCTACGTTTTACAAACCGTTTAGCACTGCAAATACGTTGAATATGACGAATATTCCCTACTAAATTACAGTAAGTGGCTAAACAAATGTCGAACAACTATACTATATAGGGTATCCCAGTATTTTTATTTGTCGTATTGCCTCTTCCTGACTTATCACTAATAAACACACATCACTGTGTGTACTTGTTTTGATTTCTCAACAAAATATTCCATTGAATTTGGTACGCATGCGTAAACCTCGTCACGCTCAAAGATCATCCCTCTCTCTGAGAGAAAAGGCGGATAGCGCGGGAAATTTGTTCTGGTCAGCGCCAAGCAACAAGCGTTTTGGTCTTTGTTTTGTTCAGTGGCGTATCTTGAAGTCTTGAAATGGAGTGCTGATGGGGTGGGCAGTGGCGTAAATACCGCAGGTTCATGAACCTGGGCCCCAGACCTCTATAAAGGTCCCGCTCCTCCCTTATAAAAATCTAACAAAGCAATTTTTTTATTGTAACATTTAACTATACTATGCTTCTTCCCAGTCAAGTAATTTTGAAACCACAATAACTCGTTTCCTTTACACCCATATAGGCCTATTTTTCAATTTTTTTTATAGTAGTAATGTATGATTTATTATGTCAAAACACAATATAAATAAAGCACGTGGCTATCATTCCGCTGTCATATTAATGGGTTTAACATTTTTAAGGTCATATTCATTGAGATAGGCCTATGTAATAATTTGATCTTTTACTTTCAAGGGCCCCGACTGCACTCTTGAACAGGGCCCCTCACAACCTAGTCACGCCACTGGGGTGGGGGTGGGGCGCTAAGGTGAAGTGTGTGGGGGTAATTCGGAAAATAATGTGATTTTCAATTAATTTACTGTGATTGTTTGGGGAGGGGCGGGTGCCGCGACCCCCTAGATACGCCACTTTTGTTGGACAATTAAATGCAGTGACTTGACAGATCGAAGAAAAAAAAAGAAGAGAAAAACTGAAGAATACATAAGATAAACAAAAAAAAAATGGAAAAGATAAGAAAAGAACGGAATTATAGAGAAGAGAAAAGAATAGAAGTGGACAGGAAAAGATAAGAAATAAGTTTTAAAAAGTTTAGGAAACAAATAAACAGAAGGAAATGAGATAAGAAAATAAAGGATTATTTTAAATGAAATGGAGATGAAAGAAATGAAACAAACAGAAATTATATAGAGTACAGTGGCGGATCCAAGGGGTGGGGGTCAAGGAGTTCGGACAAACCACACCCCCCCCCCACCCATGTGAAGAATCGTAACAAAATACAGCTGGGTCCTGGCTTACAAAAGGCATGCTAACCTACCTGGCATAGACACTGTTTTTGGTTAGAGTCGTAAGACTACATATCTAACTACTCAATGTTGTTGGAATATAATAATATATTGCCTGTCTTTGATTTTTTTCCTCAATGATATGCCTAGCCTAAAGAATGAGATGAAATTACCTGACGACCTTTTTTCAAGGGGGGGGGGGGGAGGACTTTGAATTTTGAAGAACTTAAAGGTCATTAAAAGATTCCACAGAAGTTGGGAAAGCTCATTTCCGGCCATCTAGGAATCAACGCCCCTGTCTAAACTATTGTGGTTGAATTAAATTTTTTTAAAAAGAAGTCTTTATTTAGAAAAAATATGCCTATTTTACAACTGGGCACGTGCTAAACAGTGTGCGTGGCACGGTGAAAAACAAATCAAGTAAACCTAAATAACGTGTCACCTCACATAATAAACAACTTGATATAAAGTGATTAAACACGGTAATAAAATTGCAAATTTAATACACTGTACTGAAATTAAAAACTTTTAAAATCTCAAATGAATTGAACATGGCATGAGAACCGTGCTCCATAAATTTTCCCACAGGGTTCCGACATGTCTCAACATCGGGGTAAGGAGCCTACCAGAGCCTCATCAAGGTCCCGGAATCAAAACTGCATGAGCCACGGGGAATTCCCCTGCACTCACTCTGCTTGCGCGACCACAATGAGACTAGAGCCATTGGGGGCGGGGCTACAGCCACCCTTCCCCACCCCCACTGTCGGGAATGCTACCCCCCGTCGGGGAAGTTAGGAGGGTTTTGTCGAGGGATAAAAAAAAAATATTAACGTTAGATCAAATGTTGGTAGCATGAATTTGGATAGCTGCCTACATAAATTAATAGTTTGGACGCCAATGATAGGGCCTAGAAAAAGACACCCTGTATAAGCGTCTCGGCTTATTATTTTAAAAAAAAGTTCTCATTAGGCAACACCCACACCCAAACCCTCCTCAGGCTATGATGCACTGCTACGCGCTAAAGTACCGTAACTCTTGCCCTGCCTATCGGTGACGCAGGAAAGGCACTCACCCCCGGAAGTGGGTTAATTAGTTAACAACCAATGGCGTGTATCCAGTGGCGTATCTAGGGGGAGCGCGGCGGTGCACGTCCCCCAAAAAGTACTCGTGCCCCCCCCCTCCAGTCGCCACCCAACAATCACGGTTAAGTAGTTAAAAATCACCTATCACCTTATTTTGTGAATTAGCGCCCCTCTCGATTTCTTGTCTCTTATACACATCTAGATGTGTATAAGAGACAGTTTCCTTTACACCCATATACCCCCTCACACTCCCCCTAGATACGCCTTTGTTTACAACTGACCAATCAGAAAAGAATAATATGCGGTCCCATAAACATACGGGCTGTCTCACAAGCGCACATACTGTACATTATTTTTTTTACGTTTAAATTTGGTAATTTTTTATTTAACTTTTGCTAAAATTTTACATAGTAGGCCTATGTTGACATATGTATGTACTGTGAAAATACACCACGTCGTTGAAAGTGGCACGTTTCACATCTAGACTATGTGTATGTCCAATTTGTATTGATTTATTTTACTCCGAGACCTCGATTAATTTACGATTCTTTAAATTTAATAATATTAATGAACGTTAACCTGCAACATAATTAATGACATTTCCATAATGTTTTTAATTAGATTGATTCATTTATCAAAGTTGCTATTTTTATCGCTAGGCCTATCAAAATTTTTGATAGACTACTGAACATAGGAAAATAAAAACACTGAATAATGTTTGCTCTCAAACCGTGGCGGATTCAGGGGGTGGGGGGACTCCCGGCCCGGGCCCTCCCCAAATGATGAAATAACAAAAAGAAAATTATATTCAAATTTTAAATCTTAGAATGGGATTTCCGGCTGCGTAGGGCCTCCCCCTAAAAAATTAAAAATTTTGCTAGACCTCAGCCCCCACCATATCGACCCTCTAAGGGGTAAAAAGCGATTGTTCATATAGAAAACAAAAGAAATAAGAGAAGTTTTTACACTAGGACGATTCGATAACGATTTATCGTGTATGCAATAACAAAATATTTTAACAAATCAAATCAGATGACGTCATAATCATGGAACGATAAAATCGTTGCTACTACGACGATTTTAATGTTTAACTCTTATTTCTTTTATTTTCTATGAACAATTGCTTTTTAGCTTTGTTATCGTTATCGTTGAAGTATAAACAGGCCTTAACTCTGAAGGTCCTTCGCCTTAACTCTGAAGGTCCTTCCCCTTCCCCCTTATTTCCTGGACTATGCCACTTCTTCAAAATCTATTAAGACCTGAAAATACCAAGAATGCCTGAGGGCTAGTGGTCTTTATCCGAAATAATGTAAAGGCAATTACTATAACAACTCTCTGGTAAAGGTAAGAATAAATACTAAAGAAAAGTAGCTGCATGATCCCCTCTCAAAATCCCCAGGAGGATCGCATGCTCTCCATGCATATCCTCCATGGTATGACGTAACAGCGATTAGCCAATCATTAATCTTATAAGCTGGGGCCGGCTAGGTTTCTGCTGGAAGTCGCGAGGAGTCAGATCGGATATCCGACGAGGGGCCTGTTGCAGGACTAGGCTTAAGTATTGAATTATTGAGCCAGGGTTCTTTGTAAACTTCATGTTTTAATTTGGTTACATCTTAGCTTGCTTGCCATTAGGTAAATTATCATCTTGGCAACAGAGCAAATACTGCTGCACACTAGAAAGAAGTTTGGGACTCAGTAGAGTGCCTAGCTAGCTAGCCTAGGAGGCCCAGGAGGCCTACTTTAATAAAATAGGGCCTAGGCCTAGGTGGTAAAGTACAGCAGAATTATGGCTGGTTGGGTTGGTGGAAAGCCTAGCTACATAGCTACAGCCTAGGATAACTTTTAGTGTAGACTGGGCGTGGGGGCCTCCTCCTAGTCTAGCCATGACTATCTGTAGGTTTAGGCCTAGGCAGGGCTCAAAAAAGAAAAAATGACATGGAATTCATTAGAAAGTAAGGCCTGCACATCAGAAAGAAGTTATAAAAATGAAATGCCATCATATATTAATTTAATTGAGAAAATTCTCAAGAGGTGCATATGGTCATGATGCACCATACCTGCACAGTCAATGACATTTACCTCAGTTTCACACATGCTTGGACAATAATAAAAAGAGAGATTACAAGATGTACCATGCAAACTTACAGAAACATTTTGAACAATTATTGATTATGAGTACATACAGATACTTTAAAGGTTGAACTGTTCAGAGCTCACCCAATTTATTTCCCTATGTTCTTGAGTATGCACCATCAAACATACAGCAAGCAGGTGGAAGGCCTACTTTACCTTTGCATGTATTTTAAAAATTAAATGAATTTAAATTACAGAAAAAAATCAACATGGCATACCGAATTATTTGCAAGTCACATGGAATCCTTCGCAGTGGAGCCACGCTTCTCCAAGTGCGTTACCTCAGCACCAGCAATGACAGACTGAGTAACAACTACCGTGCTGTTGTTGTTGGAGGGGGTGCTGGTGGTCTGGCCATGGCAAGCATACTGGGATCAAAGTTTGGTAAAGCACAGGTGGCAGTAGTAGAACCTTCAGATGTAAGCCTAATTTGCATATTTCATTTTTGAACAATTAGTTGTGTTGTTAATATCAGTCTTATTGTGAATTATTTGCATATTTTACTTGTCTGATTGTTCATAATTGAATAGTAATAATTGTTTTTATTATATTACTATATTAAATATTATTGTATTGGTTTTTTGTTTTATATCTGTACTATATTTAAAGTGTGCAGAATTTGCAACAACATCCTACCAAGTAACCACCTATATTCCTGGGTGGAGGTGCAATAAAAGGTAGATAAAGTTGCTTGTCTGAGTACACAAGTGATTGGTCACTTTGGGACATGAACCCCAATGTAAATATTGCAAGCATAAACCAAACTGCTGCACCCTCCCATCCCTCAGTATGCTACAGTGTAATACTGTAATAGTTTTTTTGTGATTTGTGTATTATATATTTGAGCACTAGTAATTATTTGTTTTGTTGTAAGTGCAGAGGAACCCCCCCCCCCTTTTGGGACACCCCTATTATGGGGACATGACTGCAAAAAAAGAAAAAAAATATACCTTTTAACACTATGGCCAACCCTTATTCAGGGGACACCCCTATTAAGGAGACATAAATTTCGGACCTGAAAGGTGTCCCCATATTTGGGGTTCTACTGTATCTGTTCTAGTATTTGTTCAGCAATGCGTAACCCATCACATTCTTGATTACTTTTTTTTTTACTGTAGAACCACTATTATCAGCCAATGTGGACAATGGTAGGTGGTGGTCTAAAGACCTTCGGACAGTCTGCTCGGATGACTAAGGACGTTTTCCCATCCAAAGCAACATGGATACAAGATTCAGCTGTTGGATTTGATCCTGATAACAACACAGTTCTAACAAAAGATGGAAAGCAGTTAAAATATGACATACTGGTTGTTGCAATGGGTTTACAGTTGCGTTTTGAACAAGTGGGTGGAATATTAATTATTTTTTTGTCATTGGTCACCCTCTTTGGAAGTTGTGGATCACTGGGAAATTTATTTAATCTCCCCCAAACATTGGTGTACAATAATTATAAAACTTAATATAACATTAATGTACCATTTTTAATTCTATATGAGACATATTTGACACATTGTTCAAAAATTATTTGTTGTGAATTGTATTATTCAGAATAAGAAAGGTGGTGGTCTAAAGACCTTTGGACAGTCTGCTCGGATGACTAAGGACGTTTTCCCATCCAAAGCAACATGGATACAAGATTCAGCTGTTGGATTTGATCCTGATAACAACACAGTTCTAACAAAAGATGGAAAGCAGTTAAAATATGACATACTGGTTGTTGCAATGGGTTTACAGTTGCGTTTCGAACAAGTTAGTGGAATATTAATTATTTTTTTGTCATTGGTCACCCTCTTTGGAAGTTGTGGATCACTGGGAAATTTATTTAATCTCCCCCAAACATTGGTGTACAATAATTATAAAACTTAATATAACATTAATGTACCATTTTTAATTCTATATGAGACATATTTGACACATTGTTCAAAAATTATTTGTTGTGAATTGTATTATTCAGAATAAGAAATATTTAAACATATTACTCCTCCATGAATAAAAGAATGCTGCAGTCTTTGTATTAAAGTTTAATAGTCTCTTAGCTTAGCTTAGTACTGTAGTTTGATGTTCGAATCGAAAATGACCAGAATTACTATGACATCAACAACTTTAACAAAAGATTAACATACCCTGTATAAATTTTAGGAATGCATAATTGTTACATTTGCATTTCAGGTCAAAGGATTACAGGAAGCACTTGATAATGACCCAATGGTATGCTCCAACTACTCAGCTGACACCGTACTGAAGACTTTCCCAGCCATTCAGAAGCTTGAAGCTGGCAACGCCATCTTTACATTTCCAAATACGCCCATTAAATGTGCTGGCGCTCCACAGAAGATAATGTACTTGGCTGAGCATTACTTCTCAAAGGTATGAAGGGCTGAATTACAGACCCTGGGACAGATAGAGAGATCTTAGTACACACAGACTCTGGGATAGATATACAGACCTAATTGGTATAGAATCACCCTTTGACCTATTCAGGTACTCTAGGGCAGATACTCAGACCTGGGAACAGACTGACAGACCTGGGACAGATACACATACAAATACAATGGACATTTAGATTATGCTTGAGTGAAAAAATATATTTTGCAAATTTTTTTTTGTAGCATGGAAAGCGGGACAAGATAAATATTATCTACAACTCATCTCTTCCTGTAATCTTTGGTGTGCAGAAATATGCAAATGAGCTGTTGAAAATTGTGGAAAAGCGAAATATTGATGTTAATTTTAGACACAATCTAGTTGAAGTGAACCATGAGAAAAAAGAAGCAGTGTTTGTAAAACTTGACTCAGAAAACCAAGATACTGTCAACTTCAATGTAAGTAATCGCATGGGCATAAGCTGGAGGAAGGGTCCGCATCCCCCTCCCCTGCCATGCAGCAAATGGCGATAGAAGTGCTTTATGGAGCCAATTGCTTAATACTTGTTATTTACCAGTTGTTATTGTGCATTCTTATTGCTCAAATCTGTCCCAGAAGAAGATTTTTTATCAAAAAAAGATTATCTCTGGTATAGATGAGATGATGATGATAATTAGGATTATATACTGTATATTAATATATCAAGGTATATTTACTCATAAAAACAAAACATCAAAATTCACAGCAAAATTTACTAGCAGTTTAAAAAAGTGAATTGTGAAAGAGTAAACTCATACATAGTACTATAATTATTTTTACTATTATTATTATTATTTTATTGTTATTAATATTATTGATAATGATGATGTTAATATGTACTACTACTACTGTTAATAATTTATTAATAAAAAATAATGCACGTAAATAATGTTACTTCAATTCTCAAACAGTATGATTTCCTTCATGTGACTCCGCCAATGAGCCCTCCTGAAATACTGAAAAACAGTCCGATTGCAGCAGAGAATGGCTTCCTATCTGTACACAAGGAGACTGGTCAGCACACCAAATACCCAAATGTCTTTGGAATAGGTGATTGCACAGATATACCAACTGCAAAGACCGCAGCAGCTGTTGGTAAGTTTAAGGCTTTGTCCACACTGTCTCTCAGTGCAGATATCTTTTGTCCTTGGGCAAGACACTTGCATTTGTCTCTCTCTCTCTCTCTCTACCCAGGAGTATAAATGGGTACCGGCATAATATTCTGGGAAGGTAATCAGACTCGCTGTGAGGAGTGGCGATCCCCTCAAAGCATTGCACATTCTTGCCCCAATGCTTACGAAAGAGGGATGGGCACTCCGGACCTGTATAGGTTCGACTACCTTTACCTTTACCACCCTAGCAAATTTTCTTGACAAAAAACTCTTGTATGCACATATTATAATAATAATAATAATAATAATAACGATAATGAATACGAACAACTTTTGTCAATTAAAATTTGATAGTCTGGCACAGGGCTTCAGATTTTGATTTCTGATTGTTTGTGTTGGCATTACAGTGTGTATCTCATATCATGTACAGTAAAGTCCGGTTGCACACGTTTTACAAAGTGATAATGTATATTTTTCCTAATAAAATCAAGTTTCTTGTATTTATTTATTAATAGTTCAAATCTTTTGTTTTATTTCTGGTATAATAATCACTATATTAATGTAATAGACCTATACTGAACAATGAACTACCAACGCAAGCATCATCGGATTGAGCGCACATGTTTACTATGACAAACAAGAGTGTTGGGGTCAGCAACTTATTGACGTCGGCGATCTAACAAGTAGAATAAACACGATAGAAAGGGCCATTAAACATACAGATGTTTGAATAAGAGTTAAAATAATATTTTTTTCAAGTGAAAGCATGCCAGCGATTAAAATAATTTGGTTTTTATCAAAGGTAAATTCAGCTAGGCTCTACCGCGGTAGACCACGCTGCTGCACTGTCGGTTCGTCTGGCCACCGTCAGTGTATTGGCGCTCAATGGCAGGGGATGCTAGGCCTAGGTATTGGAAACTGACACCCGATCTAGTTTACAAATTTTTCAATTTAGGAACACCCCTTGGTACCATGTAAAATAGACGTTTTACTGTATATACTTCAATGACATTTCCATTGTTGGTAACTGAAACTGCTGAAATTGCTGCTCAAATAGCTTTGTGAATCAGTATTCGTTATACTAATATTTCTAAATTAGTAGTTTGAAAACTTGATTTCTTCATAGCTGCTCAATCCGGTGTGCTGAAGAAGACAATAGAAGCTGTCTTAAGTGGCAAAGAACCGCAAAAATTAGTAAGTTCAACTATTGCTACCTTTCCAACTCATGTTTCACACAGTACAAGGAGTAGGTATACACATAGATCAATCTCCATGTTCCTCAGCCACAAACTCTAGCCTCAAACAAGCTTAAAACATTTTTTAACTGATGCAGGTATGTTTTTTTTAATGCAATGTGGCAGTTTGATACTGTTAGCGGAATGTATATGCTCAGAGCATGAATTTGTGCTCAGATTATATTTAGTTGAACTACATGGGCACATTTGTGTGTAAAAATATTTCTTTGTAATTTTGGTGTTTTAACACTCTGACCACCAGGGGTTTGAAAAAGTAGTACTAGCCACCGCCAGAAAATTTTAACACTTTGCCGAAGCTTGTAGAGAGTGCGTATGTGATCAGATTGACATGTAGTGAATACTACAAGAACTACAAACTTTTTAGCGTTACAATGGTACCAAACACTTTATTTTAATTACAGTCTGCGACCCGTAACATAAAAATGAAAATAACTCACTTTTAGAGATTTACATAATTTCGCACAACAAAGCTGAGATAATCGCGATTCATGAAAGTAAATCAGTACCGCTCTATGCTAATGTAAACAAACAAACAGTGAAATACGTACGCTTCAGACTGAATATATAGTGTTCAAATTGTTAGTACATGTCGGTAATTACCCCATCTAACAGATTCCGTAAAAAAAACCTGAAACCTGGAGATCTCTGTGTTTGGCAGTCAAGCGTTGTGATACCAAACACGGAGATCTCAGTGTTTGGCGGGCAGAGTGTTAAATAGGAATGATGTTTTTTTGCCCTACCAGACGTGTTATACTGAATGCTCAGTACCTTCACAAGTACTTGTGACTCGGGTGGAAATCAAACCCACAACCTCCAGATAATTAACCTGGTGTCATAACCACTAGAACAGATCCCCAATTACAGGTAGCAGCGGGTACTGCAATGGTATTTCAATTATAAAGTAAGATCACTTGCACACATTTAATTGTACCCTTTCATTTTTTCATATATACCTGTATACCTTGATAAACATATTGTACAGTTCTGATGGCATACAAAAGATTGTGTTCCAATGATTCCATTATATTTTATTGGGGTGGGGGAGGGGGTTGAAAAAATAAATAGTGGTAGCATAATCAGTTACTGGTACATAATCAGTTATACCAGATTACTAACATTTGTATTATTTATTTATACAGTATGATGGATATACTTCTTGCCCATTGGTTGTTGGATATAATAAATGCATCTTAGCTGAGTTTGACTTCAATGCTCAACCACTTGAGACCTTCCCAATTGACCAGGGTAAGCAGAGAAGGTCAATGTACTATCTCAAAAAAGACATGATGCCAGAGTTCTACTGGAAGGGCTTGATCAAGTAAGTATCGGGGGTGGTTGAGGCATTTCATAACACATGGTTATCCCCTCCTTCTTGTGACCTGTCCCTAAGTATCATCATGGAAGTATTATTGAGAAGATCACTCGGCAACAGACCCCTTTGACGCAACAAACCAATGTGTTCCCTGCCTTTGGATCGCACGCGGGCGTATTAACCTATAATTCACATTTTTTCCGTTAGCAACAACTCGGCAATGACATGCATTTATACGCTTCAGCACAGTAGTTGTGCGATAAAGCGTTTGATTTTAACCCATTAAATATCTTTATAATGAACAATGTTCCCCTGTTTGGATTTTTTTCTGAATTTTAGTATGTTATTATTTGTATGTTTCAGGAACGGATTCCGCAAAATATTTCTGTTGAAATTACTTCTGTGTTCATTATAATTTTGTCTAAAGATCGATTGGTTCGACTATAAAGCTAAGGCAGCATAAAACTGAAAATTACTCTGATTTTGGATTGAATTTTTAAATAGTTAACCCTCGTTAACCCTAAAATAACTTAGTTTATTATAATCCTCCATCATTCCTTAATTAATATTATTATGTTTGGTATTTCTTGAAAGATCAATGTATTTCATTGTGGGATTGACTGTAAGTAGTGCAGCACAATGAGAAAAGAGCGTGCTCTCTATTTCGCCATGTTCAATTTTTTGGTAATCTAAGCCTGATGAGCATTTGGTGGTGGGGAACACATTTGACTTCAAAGGCATCGCGCAAACGTTCTTCACACGCTGCGGCAGCTTTGTTTTTGGTTCATTTGCAGAGTGCTGCGTGCGCGTAGCTTTTTCGAGTGATCTCCTTCTCAATAATACCTCTATGGTATCATCAACATTATGTTACTATTGTCTGACCCTGTCGGAGAACTTTCTCTTCCCCCTGAATGAAATACTAGAGCAGGAATTGGTCGCACAAAAATGGGTCGGAGGGCCTTACTAAAACTTTTACATTTTCCAGGGTGCTTGCAAAATCTACACTTTTTTAATAAAATTTTACTTTTTACTGATGTTAAGTGTCAAGCCCAAGGCCATAACAGCAAGAGATTTTCTTGCTGAAGATGGTAGGGGACCTTACATGTAGTGTTTTTAACTTATTGTCGCTGTCAACAACAACACTGCTGTCAGGCTGCACATTGCCAACATGTGTGCTAGAGCCACCACTGATTGAATGTAGTTCAGGATTTCAACCCTGGTCATATCATTGGTTTTAAGCATGGCACATTATTAATTGCCTCACTCCACCATTGAGGTATAAGTACCTTGTTGGGTTGGTATTACTGCAATATGTATAACATTCTTATCAGTGAGTTCAAATATTGGTCGCGACCCAGAATTATATTAGAGAGATCCAAAGATTTTATAAAATTGAATTTTTTTATATCCTGCTAAAATTTGTTGTAGTAAAGAGAGTGCATTCAAAGTATCATTAAAAAATTTTACAGGATTTAATCTTGTATCTGTTGAGTACAGTATCTGTTTTTTAATGTTTAATAAACATTTATATTTGGGTGGTCGGCCAAAAAGTATGAGAACCGCTGTTCTATAGGCATTTCTTAGTTCATAATTCATTATTATAATATTAGATTAATACATTTACTTTTTTTTCTTGCTTTAAGGGGTAAATGGGCTGGACCTGGTGGATTCCGTAAAGCTTTCCGTCTTGGAATGGGAAAGTGAATTAATCAAGAACATTTTCAAGAGTGCCAAAACTTAGATTATTTTGTTTTCCTATATTCTTATCAAGAAAAAAAAGCATGATTTAAAAGTCAAAAACAATCATGTATCTGGATCAAAACATAATTACTTGAATTTGAAGCAACTGAAATCAGTTTTGTATATTTATAATCTACACATGATATTTGTTGTCACAATGTATCTGTAGTATAAAAATAATTATATTGTCTTCCAATTAGCATATTAACTATTAATATGCCAATAGTAATAAGATTGTATTTCAACTGTTAAAAATTTGTAATCTTGTTTTTTAGATTCTCATAATCTTAATTTTTTTATGTTTTCATTTATAGCTGCAAACCTTTTTAAAATCACTGTTTTATAATCCATCATTTTATAATTGCTTCTATTATGGATGCTTGTTTGTGTTTGGCTGTAGTACACACAGCCTTATTTGATGGTATACCTTGTAATCGGCTGAAGCACATAGTCTCAATTTGATCCATATTTTTGGTTGGACATAGTAAATAGCCTTATTTTGATCCGTGTCCTGAGATTGGTCGTGGCATGTTCATCAATAGTTGGGAACTTTCGATGTAATGACCTCACTAAAAGTCATCTGTGCATTCGAGAACATTAATTTCTTGTCGCATGAATTCTAGGATGCAATTTACGTTGTGCAGAGAACATAGGTTAGCAGGGGTGGATTTACCCCCCCCCCCTTTGGGAAGGTCAGAAAAAGAAAATCTTGATCTCCGAAAACGATTCAGAGATTATTTTCGGGCATCTAGAATACAAGAATTTCGCGGGGGCATGCCCCAGGATCCCCTAGAGTAGTGTTATCTCGATCGGCCCCACTTTTGGACATCTCTGGATCCGCCCCTGGGTCAGTCACACATGAGCGAAGCGTCGTCATGCAAGCAAATAAAAAGCTTGTACTCTGTTTCCAAAGATTTTTTTCCAATCATTGGATAGTTTTTATTTTCTTTTTCAGTTTGAAATTTGATTACTGTAAAAGTTCCATATACGTTTACTATATTTTATTTAGTTTAAACAGTTCAAAATGTCACAATTTGAAATTTCATAGTTCGTTTCAAGTTTAAGGGATCATATTTTTTTTCTTTTTTTTTCTCATGAAAATTCGAAAAATGATGATCTTGAAATAACAACAATCATTATTTTACTCTTTTGGTGGAGGGAGGGGTCAGAGAAAAGAGTATGTATTTTACTTTCATAAAAATGGTGAAGATGACCACTGATGTATTGGGAGGGGGTTGCATTTAAATTGATGAATTCAGCAATTGCATTGGCTTTCATATCTATAAAGAATATACAGTATCTGGATGTTATTAAGCCAAACACATTCATAGGTTGTACATGGAGACCACAACATGATGGAAAGATACTGTACAATAATCAGATTTGAAGAAGAGCTTATTCAGAAAATGTTTAAAACAGTATTAATGTTTTTATTGAAGGACATTTAATTTTTCTAGTCTACACACATATTTGTAGATGTCTTTATTAAACATCAGTTCTAAGAATTTTGGTGGGAGAATCATTTATGGTTCACTGCATGATACAGTACTGCTATACAATAAAAGTACCATTTTAAGTCTTTTGAGTTGTATTTAATTTGTATTGTACTGATATGAAAGGGGGCACCAGCAGGGCGCCTGGGAGAATACAAATTTTTGGAGAGAAAAAAAAATGGATTTTTTACATATTAGTAGAAAAAAATATAAAAAATTATTCTTGAAATTAACTTGCTCATTTTAAAGGAACATACAAATTATTGTACTGTAACAGTATTTTTTAAATGTTTCCCTATAATTTTATAGCGAAAAAGATAGGAAACTTTTTTTATAACTCCAGTATGAAAATCTGGGTACACATTTTTTTCAACTCAATAATTTCTACGCTAAGTTCCTGATTTGTATGTTACTGCAAAATGATACATCTAATAAGCTTTTGAAGCCCCTTATATTGTTCGTTTCCGGAGCTTCGGCCCCGGGACCACTTCAAAGTGATTTTGAGCATCGATACTGTAATGTAAAGTCTCTCCGAAAAACAGAAAGGAAATATATATAAAAATTATCAAATTGAACAATTTTACGACAAAAAATGATGGAACCACTTCCAGTCCCAGAAAGTGTTCTATCATTTTTAAATTTATATTTTTTCAATTCAACATACCTTTATTTTTTTTAGAATTTTCAATAATTTATATTCTCAAGTCAATGTGTATGTTACTGCAAAATGCACAAGATAATTCAAAATTATTTTGTTTAATGATTTTTTTTTTGTCATTTTCCCACAGTCCCACAAACTGGCTAATCTGATAGAAACAGCCTACACACAAAACCCTATTCACTTTGAATATGACTTTTGAATATGAGTTGTGTTAAAGCAAACAAAATGGCACACAATAAAAAAAAAAGTGACCTGGGCTGGGCTTGAATCTTGAATATTCCTTATAACTTTATAAATCCACGTTAATCCTTCTATCTTTGCATTTCAAAGTAAAGTACTGTAATATTTTTTTATAAAACCTCATTTATTCTGATATTATTGTTGTGGTCCTTTACTTTGCATGCAACTAAAACCTCATATTAGTGTCAAACAACTGTTTTATTACTAGGCCTACTGGTAAAATGCAGGGTTTGTATACTGTATTTAGTTGGAGTTTTGTTTTTCGAAGTACTATTAAGTAGTCATGCTCTTCATTACTTTGACTAAAATATTTATATTTATTATCTACATATTAGTAGACACTAAAATTGATTAAATAAGCATTTGAAAGTCCTAAATTGTTAAAATTTTGGGGCTTTGCCCCCTGGACCACTTTTGAAGCCTTTAGAGAGACGCTCGGCCACGCCCACCTCTAAACCCCCCCCCCACTATTTATGTTAGATTAAGTTATACATAGCATATTTATTACTATTGCCTAATAGCATTGTAATTTATCTTTTAATTTCATTCCTTATATTATTTTCACTTTTGGTACTGCTGTTTATCCTTTGCCAACCTTAGTTCCTTTTTAAAAAAAATTAATTAAAAAAATCATAAAAAATAATAATAATAACTAGATAATACTATAAACATAGTTAAATCAACCATTGTACAAAGTTTACGATTGCGGAAATTCTACCCGGTGTGTGATTAATTGCTATTTCATTTGTTTTTCTTTGATGTTTGGAATTGTCAAATTTTGTATAGGAACCTTGTTCCTCCATGGCTTCGCAGAAATAAATTATATTATTATTGTAGATATTGTTTGTGTTAATGCAAACTTTGACACTCAAGTTTCTTAATTTAACACCAACAAAAATAACATACTTCATACACAAGTTCATAAAAGTTTGTCAATGAACTTATATTATCCTTGAAGCTACAGTAAATAAAGTTATTTCATAACTGATATTTTTCATAAAATCCTAAAAAGTAATGTTATAATTGTGTGCTCAATTTTATCCAAGAGAAAGGAGGGCCAATGTACTTTAAACCTGCAACACAACCATGGAAACACAGTCCTGTGGGCATTGGTGTCTCACCTACCCACTTATTAAGTAAAGGGTCAAATGATTCAACTTTGTTGACATGCTGCTGAAGCTCTCCACCTGTGACAACTATCTTTCCATTAACTATTGTTGCAGTTGGGCAATTGCGTTTGTACCTCATCGGTTCTGACGCAACCATCTGCATCGTATCAGGATCCAAGATCATCACCTCTTTCATCTTGCAATTGCCAAGAAGAAACAGATTGTGTTGCAGAGTAACCACAGGAAACATAGACCTTGTCATACCAGATGTTAGTATCACAGTACATTCCAATGTTTCAAGATCAAACACCTGAAGAGAACAAACTCGTGTGAAAGTAAGGGGTCCTACAATATACAGCTTGTTCTGCATGGCAGCTAAACTTAAGTTACTATTTATTGGATTGATGTCCCCAATGACTGACCAAGATTCAAATCCTGGATCGTAGAGTTCAATGTTTGTTAATGAGTTGGCATCGTCTTCACCGGCTACCACGTAAATCTTGCCATTAAGACTAACGGAGGCATGATTACAACGAGCATTTTGCAAGCCGCAAATCTGTTTCCATTTGTTGTTGGCAAATGAATACCTCCACACATAGTTGCATACATGGTCCTCACAGAAACCACCAATGATATACATGTCCTCCTTAATAGATGTGACAGTGTAGTCAGTGTGATCAAATGGAAGTTTGGTCAGAAAATACCAGCATTCTTCATGATAAAAGATAACTTCTTTCTGCCACTTTCTATCAGATGTCATACCACCAACGACAACAGTTACATCTTGAAGCATTGAAGACCTTGGTTGCCTTATCTGCTTTTCTTTGACCATCATCTCCTGGAGATTCAAGGAATCCTTGATCAAGTCTCTGCATTCTTCTACATTAATGAACAGGACACTGGACATTAAAACATCATTTAAAATTGCTGTATCAACAAATGCTAATTTCACACACTTCAAAACTGATATAAAATCTTTGGTTCTGCATGGTTCAAAATCAACCCATTTTAAACAAGCATTTAAAACAATTTCTTCTCTGTTAACACGAAGTCTTTTATCAGATATCAAGTGAATTAATTTCTCTTTCTTAATTGAAAGGAAATCTTTTGAAAGCGAAACATTCATGAAGTTTGCTAAAATATAATCCCATGAATCTTCCATGAGGTGTTGCCGGTTGTACAAATCTGCAAGCTCATGAATTCCAAGACAGTTTGAAGGGTTTAGATGCAACTTAAGGAAGCTTTCACATTCTGCTACAAGTTTTGGGTACTGCAAAAAACATGCAGTTGCTAATAAGTCACCTGCAAATGACAATCTTATCTCTATACAGCCCAAATATAAGTAATCTATGATCTTCTCCAACATGTCTGGTTTAACATCATGGAGATGGATAACCTTCTCATGACTTTCCCGTAAATCATCAAGAAACATTGCTCGAAAGAAGGTACTACTTGCAGCCAAGACACTCCTGTGGCATGAAATATTTAGATCTCCAGAATTCAAAGTGACATCTGTCAGCTGTTCAAGTTTCCTGTGCTCATGCAAGACTAATAGGAGATCGTGAGCTAAGGAGGTATCTGTGAAGACAGTAACAGCATCAAATTCAGGGGTTTGAGGATTAGATACATTTATGCCGTTCACAACAGCGTCTCTGCTGGTAGCGACTTTTTGTGCTCTTTCCTCAGAGTAGTTCCCTTCAGTAACATCAGTACATTCCAAGTCTAATGAAGCATCTGCCATTTCAAACAGTTTTCACTTTCCTAGAAATCTTCAAGAAACAATAAAAAAAAAAATAACTCCAAAATTAAATAATGAGACAGTGCTTTCAATTTTCAAGACAAACCCATGGTGTAATCCAAAACCTGTCAACCCGACCAATTTTCACTTTTAAAAATTTATGAAAATATTTATCACTTTAAAGAACAATTATCTGGGCATTTAAAGCTGATATTTTTTTCATAATAATATACCAATTTTTTGTGTATCATAATCATGTGACCAAATTTAAGAAAGTATACATTTATAATTTTTAAAGGCGGGTTCTAATTTTTACACAAAAGTGCACTTTGAGTCCTTCTACTTACCCACATTAGTCCCACCATGTCTGGGATAAATTTTAAAGCTATAACACCTCAGATGAGGTGATGATGGCCGAGAACTAGCAACATAAGATTTCACCACATTTTGCCTAGAGGGTTTGACCCCTAATGTTGGTTAGGCCATCAAAGACATTGAGAAAAGGTATGTAAGAAGAACCGAGGATGGGTCTGACCCCACCCGCTCAAAAAACCCCAAAACCGGTCAATTTCACCCCATCTAGTCACGTTTTTATCTTAATACATATTGCAAAAACATCTATATGAGAGTGTAAAGAAAATCTAAGGGCCTCCACTCGACAGTGATTAATTTTACTTTTGGAGTGTCCTGTCTCTGTTTTTTGTACTTTTGTGATTGTTCTTTGCCGTTTCTGTTTCTGTACATTTTAATTGTTTGAGACAAAAATTAAATGAAATGATGTTCGGAAATGGTGATAAATGCCAAATTTCAAATATTTGGAGTTAATTTCTGGTGGGTGAGGGGGTGGCTGGTGGGTGGGGAGGTGCGCGACCAAAATATGAGGGGGTGTAGAATTTATTTTCGGTGGCCACGCCCACTGAAAAATATTGCTTCTTTGATTCCTGAATACACGTTAACCTTTACAGCATAAGCATAAACCTAGCCTAATTTTTTTTGCTTCGAAGTTTTCGAATGGGGGGGGGGGGCAAGCGCCACTGGTTAAGGTTAGGGTTAGGGTGGAGTGCTAAAGTGCATTAGAGCCATTTATTTATTTCGTAAATACTGTACACCAAGTTTATTGACTTGGGGCTGCGGTGACCGGAATTCCAGGCCCTAGGCCTACCATAGCCCCCTGACTGTTTGTAGTACTGTAGTGCCAACCGTGCCAACGGGCCTGGTCAGTCCAAAGAGCGAAGAGAGCCAGCCTAAAAATAAAACTAGGCTAGCATTCCAGGCTACGCTTTCTGGCTTTTTTTATGAGAAATTTCATAGAAACAACTACTTTACGGGCGTACTTACGTACCGTTACTTTTTTTTAGCAGGATAAAACCACAATTCGTCCTCCATCGGTGCGTGCTACTTCTTGTTCTTCCCCCGACGATTCGAGCGAATGATGCCACCATGCCCAAAACTTCGAGCAAAAGGGTATGAGAGCCCCGCTAGGCGGCGCTCTATAATTTTTGCTTCGAGGAGCGAATGCAGTTTCAAGCGAAATTAAGTTGTGCGAATTTCCAATCAATAGTTTTTCGCCCTCTTTTCGTATTTAATTTAAATTTAGAACTACAGTTTATGGCCGAGAACTAGCAACATAAGATTTCACCACATTTTGCCTAGAGGGTTTGACCCTTAATGTTGTTTAGGCCATCAAAGACATTGAGAAAAGGTATGTAAGAAGAACCGAGGATGGGTCTGACCTCCACCCGCTCAAAAAACCCCCAAAACTGGTCAATTTCACCCAATCTAGCCACGTTCCTATCTTAATACATATTGCAAATCTATATGTGAGTGTAGAGAAAATGTAACCCATGTAGCACGTGGACCATCTTTTTTCCTACAAAGTACTATCGGTGTACATCACAGAAAAAAACCCTAAATCCAATTTATATCAGGTTGGGAAGGTGATGTAAAACCCCTACAAATTACCACCACTACCTGCTACGTTCTTATCTTAATGCATTAGAGACGCCTAAATATGACAATGTATAGAGAAAATTCACAACATGTTGCACATGAACCAACTTTTCTCCACAACAAAATTAGCACACTAAAAAAGTAAATTATACCTGATATCAGGTTGTAAAGGTGATGTAAGACCCCTACAAATTATCCCTTTCCCATCACTATTTCTGTCTTGAATGTATTGACCAAACTTATATTATGACAGTACACAGGAAACGAATCTGATTTGTTTACATTGGTAGTTGTGTTGCCAGACCTCAAGTTACACCTTGTCCTCCTCAATGCTCTACGTCCCTACCCCTCCGCCCCAATCCCCATTCATGACCTTACGATATCGTTTATACATTAGAATTGTAGCACAGAAAGAGAAAGAAAAAAAAGACGTTTTACACTGACAAATACATTTTAGGGTAAACTTCTTTAAAGTAAAATATTATGTATAACAGGAAACAAAAAAGAAACTTTTTCCTCCTCAACCAATGCTCCTGTCTCTTATACACATCTATTTTAATAATAACCCTAATATACAAATGCGGTCACTTTGCCAGACCCCGACATAGGTAGCTTTTTCCAAATGCCCTTACCCCTACCAGTACCCGTAACCCACCCTCACCCCCTGCCCAAATTCAATATAATAATTTCATCTATTTAATGAACAAAACCTTTTGGAAACAATGTACTGACAACATGGAAATACATGTGACCTGGTGTGTGAATGGCCGGATTTTAGGGTGATACCTCACTAACATCCAGTGGCAGATTCTGGGACAAAAGGAGTTTTTAAATACACATCATGTAAAGTCACTTAGACAGGTGATCAAAGGGGCACTGGGTGATATTGTGTCAATCCTCCCCTCGACCCGTAGGTCCTTGATGAGCTTCACCTTAGGGGCAGGGATGAATAGAGGGAGATTATCAGGCTTTAGCCTCCCACCCCAATACAAAACATTCGCCAGCCAATATGGTAGGACTATGCCTAAATTGCTTTTAGTAAGGCCTATGAAAATATTAACTACACCTGCTGCATTATATTTTTGAGGTAGTCATCCCTAACATTTCGGCCAGAAATTTACGAAAAAAAGAAAAAAAGATGAGCTCTTTTTAAAAAAGTTCAGGATCCACCCCTAGGGAAAGGGGAGAACCGAGGAGAAACGAATAATATTGTTCTGAAATAGCATTTTTGCAGTTTTAGAGTGCCATTTCCTGGCATCTAGAGGTACCAATGTATAAGTGAGGTGTACCTTTATAGAAAAGGTTGCCTAGGACGAAAGTAACTCTGGCTATATTGATTTGAAAATTGAAAAATTGTATTAATGAATAGGTATAGGATTACTCTGTTCAATTTTATTAACTTTATATCAATATGTAAATTTACATCAATTATATATTTATATTTTATTAAATAATAATTGATTTAAGTATTTATATGAATACAAAGATTACTATGTTCATTTTTAATGTATACTTAAATTTTCATTTAATTATGATATAGTAAATTTTTATAAATGGTTACAAAAAATCAAATGTATAAAAGAATATATTAATTTAAGTTTATAAATATGGTATAGTAAATAATAATAGTAAAAATAAAACGTAATGTTAGCATTGTAATATTGTTTAAGTATACAAGAAGAAACGGGATGAAGATTAACGAATAGAAAAAAAAAAAGAAAAAAAAAGAGAACAAGAGCGGCTTAGAATTGTACCGAAAGTTATGTAATAACACATCGTGAGCACGCGACATAAGCCACTGTAATTTTCAAATATAGGCCTATGTCCAGTCAAAAGGCGTGATGTGATGTTGTAAATGATGTTCGTATGCCTGCTTTGAACAAATTTGGTATTTTTCTTGCCAGATTATGTGCTATCTTTATTCAGACCCTGAAAGCAGTGGTGGCGCCAGCACCCGTCAGAGAGGCCTGAGTCCCCCTGTCGTCCGACGAACGACTGGTTGAGGACCAAAAATAAATAAAAAATAATAATAATTTGCCTATCCAAATAAAGCTATTTTGATTGCCAATCCCATTGTAGTCTAAAAGCACATTTAGGACCAAATTATACCATAAAACTCGCCCCATGAACCCTAACAAGGATTTTTTTTATTCCGGGCCGTCGGCCGAGACTTCGTCGTCGCCTTGGTTCGGACCCCTCCGTCGGACCCCTTCTCGGCGCCACCGCTGGCTGAAAGTCGGGTGTCCGGCGGGTGTAACAGTTTACCATTAAATCAAATTCTAGATTCGAACTGCTTATAATGCCAATAACAATAAACAGAAAAATGACAGGCAGCACTATTATTATGATATTATTGTACTATTTCATGATGTAAAAAAGTGTGATTTTTGTCAGTTTTACCAATATTCAGTTTTTTATTTTTAAATAAATTCCGACCCAGAAACCTAGTCTCAAATATACAGGGATTGTGTACTGCAGAGGATGTTTTACCTCTAAATCATTAGATACCCGGTAAGTAATAATTTGGAACATCAAGGCCGGATTGCCGAAAACTACTTTGTCGAATGCCAGATGGTCGACTCCGATCCAAAAAAATGTTGGCTTAAAAGCAAGGTAAGAAATTATTAACAAAAACATAAATACCGGTACATTATTGACTATTAGACTCCAAAAATAGCATACACACCATAATTAAATACTATTTTATCGAAAAAAAACTCAATACACATAAAGACGCATAGCATACTATTAGACCTGTCTCTTATACACATCTAGATGTGTATAAGAGACAGAGCTTCACCTTAGGGGCAGGAGATTCAAAATAACACTTTGGGGTAAAAAGTGTAAAATTTCATTTTTTTTTTCGGGAGATAACCTACGACCTACTTTAACTCCGAAATACAAAATGGATGATGTCTGAAATTTTTATGTGTCTTATTTTGTATGTGTTCAGTTTTTGAGAAAGTATCCGGCATAAAAGGTGGTTAGCTTAGTTTTTTTCGTATTTATTTAATAAAACACGTACAGTGCACACTCCAATTCGAGACCGATCTTATTCCGAGACACCTCTAATTCGAGACCACTTTTCCAATCTTCAACCTTTCAACACAAAGCTAGCCCACTAATTGGAGACCAACCCCAAGACCACCCCAAAGTTTCAGGTCCTAAAGTGGTCTCAAATTTAAGGGTGAACTGTATTATTAAGTTTAGCCAAAAGTAATAAAAATCACAAAATTAAAATAACGTGTCATCATATACATCATTTGATAGATAATTTTGATAGCTTTCGTATGATACCAAATTATATAAAATTTAAACTTTCAGTGATAGACTAGGCTCAAAATACGACTTTTTGGTAAAAACATGTAAAATTGTCATTTTTGGTCAAACTTGGCTTTAAAATTCCAAATTCAGCGTGGCAACAGCCTATTCTGTTTGATCCAAGGCCTGGTGATAAGAATTCACTAGTTTTTGAAGGTACTACATGGAAGGTTGTTAGATTGGTTTTCATAAATAAAACATAGGCCTATCTTATTTAATTTAGCCAAAAACAGTCATAAACCATTACGTTTTGGTTTTTTTTGGTGATTTTTGTGTCACAAGCTTAATAATAATTTTTCTGACACATCATTTGATAGATATAAGTTTAATAGTTGTCTTATGACACCATAAAAAGTACCGTATCGAACGAAAAAGTTGTTAGCTTATTTCGTATATATTTAACAAGATATGTAGTATTAAATTTAGCAAAAACAGTCATAAAAATAGTTCTTTGGGGATATTTGGGTAACAAAATTTGTGTCATCATACATATCATTCGATAGATAATTTGAATAGTTTTCGTATGACACCAAATATATTCATATTGAATCTTCCAGGGACGGACTAGCTTTAACATATGTACCATTTTGGTGTTAAAATGTATAAAATTTGCCATTTTCGGGTTAAATTTGGCACTAAACTCCACAATTCAACGTGGTAACAACCCATTCCGTGTGAGCAAAGGCCTGGTGATAAGAATTCACCAGTTTGTTTGGGAAAGTATGAGACAAAAAGTTTTTGTTTTTAAATTTAGCCAAAAGTCATTAAAAAAATATTTTTTTGGTATTTTTGGGGTCAAAGTTAACATAATGGGTCATCATACACATCATTTTCCTATGATATCGAATATATTCAAATTGATTCTTTTAATAACGATACTAGCTTAATACCATTTTGTAGTGAAGAAATGTAAAATTTGCCATTTTTGTGAGAGATAAAATTTGACATACTAGGCTATAACTCTGAAACACGATGTTGATGTCTAAAATTTTTATAGGTGATTATGTGGTCAGTTTTGAAAAAGTATCAGACGAAGTGCATGGTTGTTAGCTTAGTATTTTTCGTATTTAGTTAATATAACATGTGTTATTAAATTTAGCCAAAAAAGTCATTAAAAAATCAGTCTTTGGCTATTTTTTAGGTCGCACAATTAATATAATTAATCATCTACATCATTTGATAGATAATTTCAATAGCTTTCGTATGACACCAAATATATTCAAATTGAATCTTCCAGTGACGGACGTCGACTAGCTTCAAAATACCATTTTTAGGTAAAAACGTGTAAAATCTGCCATTTTTGGTCAAATTTCACCCCTTCCACTAAAGAGATATTGGCGCTAATGCATTTTAGTACTACACTTCGATCTTCAAAACGTGTCTTTTTATCTACTGTGCCCTACTAACAATATCTTACGATTCTTTTTCATCCAGTTCTCTCACTACAATAGTTCGTAGCTTTTTATTACTAAAAACAACGTTCTCTCCCGGCGATTCACGACGGTAGCAACTCGCGATATTTGTTTAATACATAATTAATTGCCAGGTTGTTAACCAATTTTAAGGACAGCTCTGTTCGTTGCCAGTTTTTTTTTTTGTTTTTTGTTTTTTTGTTTTTTTTTTGTTTTTTTTTTGTATTTTTTATATATTAATAATGACATTACATTTGGGGCTAACCGCTATTACATACTGAAGCTGCATTCACATCGAATTCCCATCCGAAAATGTTTCGGGGTGAACGATGCTTTTAGGACCATATTTTTGGTCAATATGTAGGCCTAGCTAGATGGAACTATTAACCCAAACGTTATTACTTTTTGGGCTTTTCTTACATTTAGGGTCAATTGTTATTACACTTAAAACATTATAGGATGTAGTCCTATATTATCTTAAGACCTTTATTTCATTTAGAGTCAAAATTATATTACATTTGACTTTCATTACATTACAAGGGGGAGGGGGCGGAAGCTCTGGCGTCTGCCTAAGCCTATAGCCTTTTATAAGTCGTATCTAATTAATTTTAAGGAATGCAATTACAATTTATTTCCACACTACACTTTCAAAATACAGTGGCGGATCCAGAAATTCGAAATTTTAGGGGGGAAGGGGGTGGCCAATGAGGGAATTTTTCAGATAGATTGTAAACCACCTCAACTCCACCATGGTTGAGAGCTGAGGTAAAACAAATTATGATTACTAATGGCACCTAGTTGGCCGGAAATGGCACTCTCAAACTTTTTTTCAATTTATCCCGGTAATCATAATCATGAATGCTTACAAATGTCGTGCAAACTAACATTCATAAAAATAATGATTTATTGTCTACTGATTAGCTTGTGATGACGTATTCGAACTAATTCTATACGATAGTGTCTTTGCATTTTACAGTACAGCGAGGTTTTTCCTTTTCTCCTCTTTTTGAATTTCACTTTTTTGAAAGTTGTATTGCGACTACACTATTGTGAGTGGAAAGGTGATTTACTTAATTTATCATTATCATGTCATGGTGAGATTGCGTCAAGTATAATATCGGAGATCGTAAACTTGTGGTATCACACTTAAATACAGTAAGTCGAAATAGACAGACCTATCTGTGTCCAATCTGTATAATTATTGTTTAATAACGGCTATATAACATTCAATTGACTTCATAACTATATATTTTTTTTAATTAGGAAAAACAGAAATCTATGTATGCAGATAATATTGAACACGGGTCTATATAATATACAAAACGAATAAATCGTTTATAGTGCAAATTGTGCACATTTGAGTGAGTTTGTAAAAATGTTGGCCTAATTGGTTTACACGCTTCCAATTTTAACAACGTACAGTATATTGTTTTCATAATAAATTTAGCCTCTGATAACCACTGCATCCATAAAATCGATGGAGTGGTTACTGAAATGGTTACGAAATGTACAAACGATTGCGTTTTTACTCAGTATTGGCCCGGCGGAAATACGCACCACACTTGGAACAGAGCACGAGTGAATTAAGAGATAAAATTGATGACAGACATTTCGTAATTGTTGTTGTTCTTTCTGCACCCGCTTTGAAAAGTGGGGTTTTAACTATAAGGTGAAAAGTGGGAGGGGGACAATTAATATGATGTCCTTCACCTACTTTGAAAAGTGGGGGGGGGGGACGTGTC